>NC_089806.1:16465951-16765951 GCF_029633855.1 Hoplias malabaricus | reverse complement strand
TGTTACTGTGAAGGCGTTGCTATGTTTTACGACAGTCTGTTCACTTGACTTCGGTGCATTTCAAATGCCTCCTTGCTCCCTACATAGGCCACTACATTGCCTTAAAATACCCTTTTCCTTGAAAGCCTACTTTTTATAAATGCGATCGGAAATTAAACGTTCTTAAGATACAAATATTTTGATATTGTGAAGTCAATTTATATAGCTATATTTATAGCTTTATCACTTAAAATACAGATGGTGTCACAAAGCAGCTTTACAGAAATTATATTAAAACAAAACGAAATTAATAACACTACGAAAAACACACTTAAACGTCGAGAAAAAATGGGGAGAAATTAACACTCACAAATTAACCTATCTTCCTGTGGTCAAGTACATTTTTAATAAAGGACCTTTAATTTGAAACTGTATTTGCCGAAGCAGCCTGGGAGTTGGTATAGATAGGAGTAGGCCTTTAAGTGCAGAGAGGACTGTAAAATGTCCATGCAATTATTTCATTTAGACTGAAGGAATTGATGTGGTGCTGCAGGTTGTGTTGCTGCCATACAGCTCCAGGGTCCAAGAGTTTGTGTTCTCCCTTTGTCTGTGTGGGTTTCCTCCAGGTGAGCTTTTCCCACAGTCCAAACACACGTTAGTAGGTGGATTGACTGGAAGGTTTCAAGAATCCTGAAAGAAACCTCTTCAAGAACCAGAGTCCTTTTGGTAGAAAAGGGCTATGTGTGAAAATGTCCACAGGTATGGGAGGGTGAATGCCCCATTCTGGCCCAGTCCGGAGTATGGTTCTGCTTTGCACCTAATGATCCCAGGTGTGCTCCAGAACCACTGTGACCCTGATTAGGATGAAGTGGTTACAGAAAATGTTTATTTTTAGAAGAGTTTATATATATATTATTGCATTATTTAGTGCCTTCAAAATGGTTTCAAATGTCAAAATATTTTATTATTATTACCATTACATTATCTTGTCATAAAATGCATCCACATCTCTGCCTTTTAAATTGAAGGTACTTTAGGCTGCAGTACTGCTAAAGCAGGGGAGGAGGGCAGTGTTGTAACAAACCTTTGCCTTTGCTCAGTTTTGGGGAAAGACCCAGTAATCCAGTCTGGGGGTTCCCAGGCCCCTTTGCAGGAGATTCCGTATATATATAATTTCCCTGGTCCTGATCACCTGACTGTTCTCATGAGGAGCTTGGGTATTAATACAAGGTCAGGGAAAACAGAGTAGAAGTGAACAATTGATGTAGAATTTAATAGCGCATAGCACAGAGACAGAAACGTCTTCACTTCTGGCTGCCTTTGAAAGATGTAATTAAAAAATAATAATTTTGATGCATTCTGTACTCCCATTTCTATATAATCACATCTTAGAAATCTCAAATACTAAATGTTCCTGGTTTCATTTTCCCTGAAGTCCATTTATAACATTTGTTGGGTTTAAGTTTTAAAAGACTTTTTAAAATACAGATGCACTTTATGGCCAAACAATGTGGACACTCTTTCCAATGATTTACTTATGGTGTTTCAGCCAGACCAATTCTTAGGGGAATGAAACCAAACACATAGCCATACAATTTCCACAGACAGATACTGACAGTAAAATATCAATTTGAGAGCAACTCAAAGAGCAACTGAAGAGCCCAGTAATGTTAAATGCAGCACTGTCAAAGCAACAATTCAGACTGAATCATGCCTTAGTATCTGGCAGTTTGTTGGACAATAATATGCTTCCAAACTTTGCTATCAGTTTGGATAGTGTACATTCCTATTCTAGCATGACTCTGCCCCTGTGCACAAAGTAAGCTTTGTAATATACTTTGTGACAAATATGTTCAAATTTTTATTAAAAAAATAATTGCTATAATAAAACCTTATATTTTTTCCAGTCATTTTGAAAGATCATGGAGTCATAAATGAATGAATGCATCTTTGTGACAGTGAAGATATACAAATTAAAGGTAATTTGTGTTTTTGTTTATTTAATAAGGAAAGGCTGTGTTACTGTGTGTGTGTGTGTTTGAGAGAGAGAAAGAACGAGGGAAAGAAAGAATATACACACACTGGTGTGTCACCACCCTTTGAAAGCTAAGCCTTCAGGCTGAGACCCCTCTGATGAGCTGGAATCAGACATGCACAATCAGTTCCCCTCTTTTAATCTCCTTTGGAGGCCTATCTATTTGAGCAGTCTTTCCTTAATTACTTTCTCTTGCACTTAGCAGGCTGTGACTGGGCATGGAGGAGAACACCACCAAGGCAGTGGGTCGTCTGGGACCCCCTCCCACTCCCCTTCAGGTTTTTCTTTCCTTTCAAGCTGTATCTCGCCTCCTGAGTCACATATGGAAGCCAAAGCATATTATACCATTTCAGATGTTACATCATGTTATCTGTAATCATAAAAACGAATCAAAGTTATATTGGTAAAATTTCAAATGGCTGTTTTCTGAAATAATCTAGTACTCATAATTTCTGTTGTTTGTTGCTTTTATTTTTATTAAAGCAAAGCAACGCATAATAAGATGTTGTCATTCATGCATTCCCATTAACTTGTAAAGTGATGCATTAAAAATAGAAAATTTGCTATTAATAGAGTAAGAGAACCTCCTCCTAAAAGATTTGCTCCACTGAACCTTTGTGTAACACTGTTTCCTGATGTTGTCATAGTCCATTCCATCTCTATTTATGTTTGTACATTTCATGCTGAGCAACAGAATAAGGATCTTAAAGAGGCAGGGGCTTTAATTAGTCTCAGTTAAGTTAATTAAGAGGGAAAAGTTTGAGGTTGAGGCTGAACAAAAGCGGGTCCAGCCACTCGCAGGTGTTCTAGGACGTCTGCCAGATTCCACTGGCTGGATTCAAACGACTCTTTTAGAGAGGCTCTGGAGAAAGCCTGTCACACGGATGGAGAGGGAACAGGGACTCTTACGGTAAAACCCTCCCCTATTAAAAGTGGCAGACTTTTGTCCTCACTTCCTGCCACAGCTGACAAAGACATGAAAGCATGCAGACAGATAAACATCTTATTATAGGTTATTAATCTATGAAATCCACTAAACCTAACATGCTGTACAGCAGTGTAGAGTGAGTTCATCTAGAAGATCCTTTGAATTAGTAGATAATTTTGATTGTTTTCATGCATAATTTTTTGAAATGAAAACAAAATTATCCACATTATTCTTTAGAAATGTATTTGAATTATTCTATAATATTCTTACAATTCAAAACACAGACAACATTTAAGATGATTTCACTGATTCGTTTTGCATTTTAGAACAGGATTGTTCCTTAAGCTTCACTTCTTTACCGATTAGTCCAAAGAATGACAAAGGGGAGACAACATACATTACCCTGTTCATGGGTCATTTGGACCTCCCATAGTCCTTAGTCGCTGTCCACACATAACTGCGACTACCAGCTGTGCCTCATTTTACTTCTTAAATGCTGACAATGACCCTGTCTATGGAGTGAATATGTCATCTGATCAATCACATGCTCACGCCCCACACAGCGTTCTGAGAGAACAGCCTCTGTTACCATGTGATCTTACTCTCCACTATTGTCTCCAGCACATTTGGGTCTCTGCTGTGAAATGAACAGTTTTATTGAATGTGTAGGGCTTTTTGGAACCATTTGGTGTGAAGAAGTGAACAACACTTTTTATTTTTATATTTAAAATCAAGAGAAGGTCTGAACAATGAAATTTTTTGAAATAAATAACTCTAAATAATGTCAATAAAAAATAAACAACTAAAATGGACAAACAAGGTTTTATACAGACACTGAAAATGAGATAAGTGCTCTCTTTACTTAAGGATTGGAAAGTCCTTACCCTAAATGTTTAACTTTAGTCCTGGCCTTAGGCTTAGATAACTATTCACTAATTACTACACATTACTTGATGATTAGGAAACTACAAACTCCAGTAATGGAAATATTTTGTATGGATTTTGTAAAATCTGAATTTTCTATTTCCTGTATCATTATTAAACTGACAAAATTAGATTAAAATGACTCTCAGTGTCTTCACTGTCAAATTTAATTGTATTTTAAAAATATGAACAAATTAGGTATTTGATGACCGACATCTACAAGACTGGCAAAATAATAATAAGACGTTCATTGCCCATTTTAATACAATCCACAATAAGCAGGTCAACTGGTTATACACGATAGTCTAATAATTGGATATAAAGGGGGCCCTGTCTTCGCAAGCAAATATGTCAAGGGTCATGGCTCACCCCTTTGGGTCAAATGTGATGAGACATTTATCAGACAGTTCAAAAAGAACATTTCTCAGTGGAAGACCCCCAGTTATTCAGGTTTTTCACCATCTACCATACGTTTGTCAAAGATTCAGGCAGTGCAGAGATATCTGAGTGTGTGTAGGGCCAGGCCAGAAACCACTACTTAATGTACCTGACCGTTGAGCCCTCAGACAGCACTACAGGAGAAGCTGTCATGTTACTGCTATAAATATATCCACATGGGCTTAGGTTTATTTTGTAAAGAAATGCAACCTAACAAGTTATTACACAAGGAGAAAGTCATACATCAATTCATTTAGAAATTATGATAACCTGAAAGAAAGAGAAATCAAGTGCTGTTTTCAGATGGCTCCATATTTCAGCTTGTTTTCAGGAAAAACAAAAATCAGTGTCCACAGGATGAGTTACATACATATGTGGGAAGATGTAACTAAGATATGTGGGGACTCTAGAGGAAAATTTGTTGTTTTCAAGATAACATCTCCTTTCTGGGGAAGTTTATGGTTATTTCAGTATGACAACACCATGCCTCGTTCTGTTCATACAAAATTGTTGCTTTTTTGACACAGTGTGCATGCTTCTTCTATGGTGACTCATCATGTAAAGAATCAAACAACAGTAAAATGACAGACAGTTTAGCAAGTAAAGTCTTGAATCAAGAAGGAGCAGGCAAACATTTCACTTGTAAAACTTCAGCAATTTTTATGCTCAGTTTAGAAGCAAGTAAAAAGTGTAATTAAAAGTTTAGGTGATGTAACACACCAGTAAACCTGCCTCTACCCAAATTTTACTGACTTGTGTTGGAGGCAGCAAATTGTATATTTGATTATTACAAAATAACAGTCAGTGGTCAGTGAAATCTTTGGAAATGTTTTCTTTGTTCTGTTGTCAATTAAATAAAATTTCAGGTTTATCAACAAACCACAGATTCTTGTTTTTATTGAATTTTACACAAGGTCCCAATTTATCCAGAAATTGGATTTGGAATATGGAATCTTTGTAGTTATGCAAATATGGAAGGCTCATATGAGAAGGCTTACATAGAGGCTCATATGGCTTAATGTAACGAGGAAACCTTGGATGATTAGTTCTGGAATACAAGCATCCCTCACACTAATTCCAAATTTATTGGATGGAAGTTCCATCACTCCCAAAAATACAGTTCCACTTCACAGCACTATGCTTGGGGAAACGTCTAGCCATTAAATAAAGCCAAAGGTATCAATACCGGGTAAAATGGCATTACATTGGACATAGCAACATTGCTATGAGGACTGATAACTGTATGCCAAAACAACATTAGGTCAGGTACAGATTTAGGATAATTAGTTCTGCATCTCAAACACCACATCCACAAGTTATTGGATGGAGCTCCATCATTAGGTTCCATTGCTCCACAGCCCAGTTCTAGGTGCTTTATATTCCTCTTTCTGATGTTTTACATTAGTTATGGTGTCACTGCACCTATTGATCCCTTTTATTATTGTTGCTTTTACAAACTGGAAGTGCAACTGAACATCAGTGGGTTCACCTGACTGCCCCGATACTTTTGAATATATAATGTAGTAGAACAGGGATGATAAAAAAATACTAGCAAACACTAGCAGCCCTGGCACACTTGGGACCCCTCACTGTCTGATCATCCTGGGGCCTTTTTGACGGGCGCCAACACAGCGGGGATGAGAGACAATCGGGCAGCAGCAGGCTCAGTGTATGGAGAGAGAAAGAGAGAGAGGAGGGGGCGAGAGAAAGAAGTGAAGGAGCCATGGAGGAGAGGTGATAAAAAGAAAGAGATCAAGGGCTGAAATCACAAAAACAATAGGAAAACCCAGAAAGCAAGAAGGAAATGACTTGGAAGTGGCTTGTTAAAGGAGTGCAATGGCAGAAAGTGAAAGCATTAAGAAAATGGGTAGAAGTGGTGCTGTGATATGGATTGAGAGAGGAGCCAAGTGATAAAAGAGATACAGGAGTCCAAGGAGAAGAGATGAGTTGGGGGAGGAGGCCAGAGAAGAGGAAGAGGGAACGGGGAAAATGGAGTAGAATACCTTCCTCTGCCGTCTTTATCATAGGCACAGATCATGGTGTTCACATACACGTCCAAGTCAACCATCTGCCTGTGTTAGATAAGCCCTCGAGAGCCTGGCCATGGAGCTGTCGGAGAGAGAGACAGGAACAGGGACATATTCACCGATCAGCCATAACAAAAAATCCACCTGCTTGATACTATGTTGGTCTGCCTCACGTCTTCACAACAGCTCTGACCCAAATGAGGCATGGAATCCACAAGCATTCTGAACATGTTTTGTAGTAACTGGCACCTGGACACTGGTATCATTGATTGGATTCAGATGTGTGGAATTTCTAGGCAACACCTAGAACTCCTGCCACGTTCCTCAAACGATTCTTTAACAACCCAGACCCATGGTTTCCCAGCAGAAGATTGGCTTCCTTCACTGGTTTGCCTTCTTCTCACAGTGCATCTCAGTGCCGTCTCTTCCCCACCAGAGCAACACACAGGCATCCACATGATGTAAAAGGAATTTTGATTCATCACACCAAGCCATCTTCTCTCATGGCTCCCAGGTCTAGTTCTGACGCTCACGTGCCCAATGCAGGTGCTTTCAGCTGAAGACAGGGTGTACTGACCAATCTGCAGCTACGGAAACCCTCGTTTATCTACACTCACCGTCCATTCTCTCAGCTCCACTGACCATACAGGAGCACTTTGTTATCCTATAATTACATACTGCAGGGCATCTAGTATGGTCCACTAGTACCAAAACAACACACACTAACACACCACACCATGTTAGTGTCACTAGTGCTGAGAATCATTCATCACCCAAATCACACCTGCTCTGCACTGGTCCTTTGTGGGTCCTGTGAAAGTGGCCAAACAAAGTATACAGAACAACAGATGAACTACACTCTGTAATTGTAGGGCTATAAAGTGTTCCTGTGTGTTTAGTAGAGTGGAATTTACTCAATTTATAGAAATCTGATCTCAGAAATCCAAAAGACCCCTCTCTCTCTCTCTCTCTCTCTCTCTCTCTCTCTCTCTTTCTCTCTCTCTCACAAACACACACACACACACACACACAATTTAAACTATAGAAAACTAAACGGGTTAAAAAATAAAAAAATGCAATACTTTGGTCTTCCATTTTTTATGAATATTTTCACTTCTCTGGCAAAGTTACTATTTTAGATAAATAAGGATTTATCACAAAAGTAATATGTGTATGTGACTTATACGTTACGTACATTAATATGTAGCAGAAGCTAAAAACTGAGCCTGGGATTGGTAAACAAACATGTAATACCTCATAATCCTGCTAATCTCGATGGTTCATTATGAATGTAAAAATATTAAATTGTATCATTTGGAGATATGATAATTAATATCTTTTTGAATGTTAGTGTACAATGAAATAATTAGCTGAAGTACAAAATGTATATGGACAGTCTTTAAGGTTTACTACAAAACACGTTATTGTGCCCCCCCCCAAAAAAAGAAAAGAAAGAACAATTTTGTGATATTATAGCAAATCATCATTAAACCACCAACAGCTGATCAAACCTTACATTGTACTGGCCCAGATTGTTCATAGTTTTAATGACAATAAGCAGTGAAAGTCAGCAGTGAACCTTTCAAAATGTGTAGATTAAGCAGCGTCTAATCCACTCCTTCATCCTTATACACAAACTGAATGAAGCTGTAATGCTGAGGGCAGGTTTCAATGAGGGATGCTTTGCCGTGTCAGGAACAGCATATTTCCATGAACAAGATGATTCATTAAGGCATGGCATAGTGTGCGTTTTGATTTGGGATGCTTTTCATTTTTGTTTTCTTTGTCAAAAGCAATTTACCGCTTTGACTGATGCATGCTAGGCTTTTAGGTAAAAGTGTAATAAAGGAGCTACCTATAAAACCCTGTGCTGTATCTGACAGGTGGGCAGGGTCTGTGTATGCATGTCTTTATGCATATCACACATTGTTTCTATCATTCCCATTTAGAACCGTGTTTTGTCTTGCTGACAGTCTTTTCTTAGAATGGAGTCTACTGGTTCTGTAGCAGACACTGGGCTAGTTTTGTGGCCCATTGGGGGGCTATTGGGCTAAAGATGGAGGTTGGGGGTTAGGGGGATTAGGGGAGGCCAGTTGGATCATTTTGCAGCCGTCGGACCCTCACTCTCCCCCCCTCCCCCCGCCCTGCCTCATGAACAATAAGGATTAAACCCCTCTTGTTCTTAAACTCTGAAAACGGCAGGGTGACAAAGACTGTATTCCTTCATCAGTCTCAGCTTTAAGCTGCACCGGGGTGGTAGGTGCAGAGTTTGGGTTTTGGGACTAAGGGGGGGTCTATCACAAAAAAAAACAACAAACAAACAAAAACAAACATGAATTTCAGACCATTTCCTCTCTGTTGCAGCGTGAGATGTAAATACAAACATATTCAAAGGCATACGTACAACGAACAACTAAGATCTAAAACTTGTCCAAAGAAAACTGAAACAGCAAACATTGCCCCTAGGCGAGATTAATCAATTAACCACATTCCAATAAAGCTCTAGCCATGAAGCAGCTTGTCCAAATGAGATTACTAAAGTTTAGACATGAGCTTATAAGACAAGACGACTCCACATAGATTCAGCATTTGTTGGCATTGGAAGCAGATTAGAGAATATTAGTGAGTTGTAGTTGATGTAATCATTCAAACACTGTTTTTTTTTTTTGCATTTCTACTGATCTTGTTTTTATTATTTACTTGTTTCTTAATGGATTGTTTTATTGCTTCTGTTTATCCTGTAGCACTCTGAGATTTTCTTGAAATACAAATAAAATGTATTATTATTCCATCTGTCGTAGATCGTTGCTTTCATACGCACTGCATCGCTGACTATAAAGTCCTACTTTACTAATTAACACTTATTACATTTACAGTTATTACACTGTGGAAAACCTTGCACAGTTTTTCATATTCACAGGAACCACATTTAGCAGATGTCCTGTATATATACTAACATATATATACTATATACTACTAACATAGCCACAAAACAAACAAACAAACAAAAACAATTGGTCCATTTTACGTCATAAAAATTAAATAAAAAAGAATGCACTCTATTTTAGATATCATGCACTATAATAATAATAATAATAATAATAATAATAATAATAATAATAATAATAATAGTCAATTTATTTGTTTGTTTTGGTTGTTGTCATGGTTTAATTTTGCTTATGCATTAGATCCTTTAAAGACCCCCCATCCCCCTTTTTTTTGTTTTTTTAAAGGAGTTGTCAACAGCAAAATAATTGCTCAGTTAGCATCAATTTTTCATCACATATCTCAAAGTTCAGTCATTATCAATAATATTTTTTCAAGGGCCGTGCTCCTAAACAGAAAACGTGGAGAAACCTGAAACAAAGCCAGTGAGAAAAACGAGGGGGGAAGCTGAAAGGTGGATTGAAGAACCCCATGATCAGCCTGGCTCCAGCTAAATTTCCCAGCTTAAACTCAGCAGCAGCAGCAGGGCGGAGTGGGCTGGAGAGAGAGGGATCAGACTGATAAAAGGCCCTCTTTTCTAAGAAACTGAGAGAAAAAGAAAGAAAGAGAAAACAGAAAGGGTTTGCCGTGCCTCTCCCGAAGGCCTGTCAAAGCCAATCAGTATTTAAGGCCTTTGGAGCGTTGCTCGTATCGCAGGCTCCCTCCAACAATGGCGTCTGACGATGCCCTCCACACTCTTCACATCAAATTTGGATCGCCATGGACAGGTCCACTGAGAGGGGACGGGGACGGAGATGGGGGTGTGAGCTGGGGCTTCATCCAAACTATTCAGCATTCATGTGGGAATGGATGATAATGGCTAGAAGAAGGGGGGAAGGTTTTTTTTTTACCACCTTCACATTGTCAAGCGCCACCTGTCCATCTGAGCTGACCATCACTTTAAGAAGAACAGTTTATTACAGGATGTAAACGTTCTAAATGTTTCAATGCACCATTAGCTCTCCAGTTTATGCAATGTATTTAATATTAATAAAGACTTCATTCATTGTTGTCATATCTCATAAAGCATTGTGCTTAATATCATTATTATTTCAGTCTTCAGCAGTTTAGCCTTGATGATTTATTTTGAAGATAAAAGGTCAGCTATGACTATGGAAATGAATGTCCAAATGAGGCAGAGACGCCAGGTTTTGCTCCAGTCAGGTATCTGTACATTAGCAGAAACACTCTGATTGAATCTAAGGGATCAAGAGAGGTTGGGAAAGTGTGATGTACGCATTTTTTATTTAGAACATGGTGCCTTTAATAGTTGGCCCACAGCTATTGAGGGCAAGGTTAAAAACATCCAAAGCCAGGCTTCATTGAAACTGTTGAGCAAAGGACACGGAGCTTTTAATAAATGTGAAGTGTTGAGGCTGAGAGGCTGCTTCTCCCCCAGAGAGATGTGGTCTGAAAAGACAGGACCTCCCTAAGTCACATTGTTAGACAAATCCCATATGAAAAAAAGGAAAGCTGGCCCGTGTATATTCCCTCTTAGACTCTAGTTAAGCTACTAGCTCTATGGCTGATTTCGGAAGCTTGGGTTTTTCCACTGGCCAACGTTAAATCCCTCTTCTCTTCTTCCGCACTGGCCGAAGCCATGGGGGCCATCTTTCCCACACACTTCCCGCTCCGTTCCCAATCCCAGTCCCCCTCAAGCTAATGTTTACCCGTCAGCCCAAACAATGAGCGGCTCTTGGCAATTAAACAGCGTTTTTAGCAGGGGATCCGTGGCGCACTGGTCTAATGGCATTACTGTTAGGACGATTCAGCCACTGAATAGTCAACAGGATTTTGCCTCTCATGGAGGGAAATACTGCTTTACCAAGTTACCAGTATTACAGGGCTTTACCCAAGCTTAGGATTCAGGGTTCACAGATTACTGCCCCCCTAAAGGTAGCAGAGGAAGAGGGGGTATCATGGGCCTGGCCGACTGGACTGACTCTACTGCTGCTCAACTGCAGATTGGCTGAATTTCTGCTTCCTCGCTCTATCTGTCTCCACTGTGCTCCTAAATACAAAAAAAGTTCCAATTAAACCTACACCGGGGCTTAATATTAGATTAAGGGCTATTGGACAGAGAGAGAGAGAGAGAGAGAGAGAGAGAGAGAGAGACAGAGAGTGAGAGAGAGAGAGAGAGAGAGAGAGAGAGAGAGAGAGAGACAGAGAGACAGAGAGTGAGAGAGAGAGACAGAGAGTGAGAGAGACAGAGACAGAGAGCAAGAGAAAGAGACAGACAGAAACAGAAACAGACAGAAACTGAGAAACAGAGAGAGAGAGAGAGAGAGAGAGAGAGAGAGAGAGAGATAGAGAGAGAGAGAAACACAGAGACAAAGAGCAAGAGAGAGAGACAGACAGAAACACAGAGACAGAGAGAAAGAGAGACAGACAGAGACACACAGAGAGAGAGGGAGAGAGCGAGAGATAGAGAGCAAGAGAGATAGACAGAGACAGAAACACAGAGAGAGAGAGCAAGAGAGACAGAGAGAGAGAGAGAGAGAGAGAGAGAGAGAGAGAGAGAGCAAGAGAGAGAGACAGAGACAGAAACACAGAGACAGAGAGCAAGAGAGAGCTGCTGACTGGTGTCTGCTCATTTTGTTAACTTACACAGCCAAAAAAAGACAATCAAAACCTTCAGGTGAGGTCACACAACACATGTTTCCATTTTTCACAGCAGTTAATTAGGGACAAGCCTCTATATCCACAAGGACAAGAGGCTAAAAACAGTTAGTTCAAAACAAAGGCTACTCTACAAGAGACAGAGAACTGAGTATTATTTAAGACGGCTGGTAAAGAGAAGAGGGACGAACTGTCTATAGCTCCGCTGCTGTTGTAGAGTATTAATGAAGTAATTAGCCTCTTGTTTTCAGTTAATGGTTTTGGCTGCAGTTTATATTTTGGGTCTCCAAACATCCGGTCAAGCTCAACCTTGCAGGGTTCAGAGGTCGCCATGTGCTGCATGCCTTTAACTGACCACTGAGACAAGCGTACCCAGTACAGCTGCTCTGGTTATATTTCTTCATTTTCATGAAAAACAACCCAGCCAAATGCTTTATTTTTAATCATTGAATAAGCCCCAAATTAAGGCCAGATGGAACCTGGTGGAAATTCTCAAGTTAGCTTCCCAAAGGAAATTTCAGTAAGTATTTTTATTAAAAATGAATTTCAAATTCAAATGAGGAAACTGCAGCAATGTAAAGCGTTATATCTGTACATGCCGTGATGATCAAAGGTTTTATTGTGTATAGAACTATTAACAGCACACAGCACAGATAATCACCCTTTGTGGAGCATGTCCTAAACGTGGGTGAGTGTGATTGTGAGTCAGCGACTTAATAACTGAGTGAACGGGTTACAAACCTGTTCCGTGATGTTCTTCAAATATAAACGGTTGCTTATATATTTATGTAAGTTTAAGCATGGGGTGGTTATTCTATTTGTTCATTTTAAACAATAGATTCTGTCATGACACAGGAATTAATTTGTGTTTTGTCACCCCAGATGTTAAGGCCTGTTTGCTAAAAAAATATTTGGTTTTAAATAAAGGCTGGTGTTCTCTAGCCAACAATGTAATTAAAATAATACAGAAGCCATGGTCGATTAGTCAAACACTCGAGCTTGTGTCTCTATTAAGTTTTAATATTTGCTGAAAATTCTGCAGAAATTGTTCAGTCTGTGAAACAGATCTGATGTCTATTTAATGATAATTATAATAATAATACTTTTGAGTAACGTCAGGAGGTTTAAAATAGCAACCTGTAAAATTATATAATAATTGAGGCAATTCTTATTTTATAATTATGTAATAATTGTGCATGAGAGCATCTCCCAGTGATTTCATGATTGTGATTGTAATGGTGTAATAGTGTGTGTGTGTGTGTGTGTGTGTGTGGTGGGTTTGGGTCAAGGGGGTGCAGGTCGGCTGTTCAAAGCCTAGCTTTTTGCATTGTTGGTCTGGAGGGGATTAGACCAGTGGAATGGAGTTTCTAATTAAAAAGGATAAGGAGGTAGAAAAGTAGTGAGAGCACATGGAAAGAGTGGAAGAGAGAGAGCGAAAGAGAAAGAAAGAGAGAGAGAGAGAGAGAGAGAGAGAGAGAGAGAGAGAGAGAGAAAGAGAGAGAGAGAGAGGGGGGGGTTTAAAAGAGAAGAATAGAAAAGAGAAACTGTAGTTTGGCATCACTTCTTCAGCCAGACTGCTATTCAGATTAGATTAACTTTACACGGCTGTGACCCACCATCCATTTTAATGTCTTTGCGGTTCTATATTTACTATTTAGTAAACAAACATATTTCAATATGCAAATATATTGTAATTTATATAACCCATTTACATTTTCATTTTTATATGGGAATTTTGTAACAGTATTTTAGAATATTCAGTCCAAGAGCAGGTCAGGTGGGCAATATGAAGTCAGGATTGGAGACTTTGAAGTTAATGTAGGCCCACTCTACTCACATACCCCCAACATTCAAATGTGATAGTTCTTCAACAACATTCTCAGGTATCCTTTTCTAATCTGCACAATCAGTTAAACAGCCATTTGCTAATGAACCTTGTATAATCTCCATAAAAAAAGCATGTCAAATCCAGTGGGACACTCTGCAGCCACCTATGAGTCACCAAGCCAAATGCCAAAGCGTTAACAGTGTTTTAAAAATGGCCTCAGCATGTGGAGCAGTAAACCTGCTCTTTGAACTGGAACATCATCACATATGTGCTCATTCATTATCAACGTGTAGTGATTTGTTCTTGTAAGAATCGTGATGAATGTTTATAAATCATGATTATGTTTGTTATATATTGTTATATTAATCAACATTAGCACCGTTTTAACCTCCTGCTTTGTCTAATATAAATGTAAAAGAATGTGTTTTTGAAAAACAATCATAAAACAATAGCCATTCAAATCTCAGTTGATACAATCATTCCTTGCCCATAATTATTCCCGCCCATGTCCTGTTTCAATCAGAAACACTTCCGGTTAAGGACATGAAATGTGTTCGGATTTCCATTTCTAACTGACTTTAAGGCTGTGAAGAGAAGGGAGCTGCCTCGCTATTTTATCAGTTTATTTCGCTGTGTGCTGCTGATGGCGCTGACCCACAGGTTTATGGGAAAGACAGCAAAGATTCATCTACGATATAAACCTCCAGATCTTCCCCCGGACTGACTCCAGACTCAGCCCAAACACTGAACCACCAGTCAATCCTCACACACCTGAGACGGGGCGGGGTTTTTCGGAAAACTGTTGGAGAGACGAGTAAAAAAAGACGGAAAATAACGCGAAGGGGTGATTCCTTAATTGTGTGTGTATTTACGGATAAATTCTGTATCTGGTGAAAGATGAAAGAAGCAGCAGCAGGAATGAGGAATTTCACTTAATCCGTGTAAACAGCGAGGTAATCAGTTGTTCGTTTATGTGCCGCGTTCACCTTCAACGTACTCCAAATAAACCTGAATAGAGGCGGCTGGATTTAGCAGAAAATCAACTGTGAACTATCCTGCAGTGAAATTAGATGTATAATTACACAGTAAATCCTCCATCGTTTCAGGGTTGTGTTGTGCGGTTTACACGGTGATCCTAGGTCAGTTTAAACACTTTTACAGATTTACCACTGTCTGGTGTAACTCTATCTAAATATAGCTGCAGGGCAGTCTGGGTTTCAGTACTGAGTATCGTTATAAACTATTTACAAAGCCCCTAACACGCCTACACCTACCTTACAAAATAAAAGACCTAACGTCATTATTATTATTATTATTATTATTATTATTATTATTATTATTATTATTATTATTATTATTATTATTATTATTAAAGTTACTCAGTTGGAAGATTCACCTGACCTTATTTTCACCTGAGACACATTTTCTTCACTAATCTTCCTTCTGTTCTGGCTGTTTCACACCTTCACGTTTCAGTGAATAGTGTCTAACTTTCAAACAACATTTTCTCATTGTTGCCCCTGTCTTTCTGCCTGTCCTTTCTCACCTCTTTTACATGCACGTTAACGATGTGTTTGTGGGTGTTTAAGGGGGGTTATAGCCTCTGTTAGATTCTGTATCGTTGTTGGGTTTCTTTGTTTGTTTGTTTTTTAACTGAGGCCTGAATAATCTCCACTAATCAACACTTTTTTTTTTTTTAGAAAAAATCTAATTACCACCCAGTCTTTTAATTAAGTGGCCATTAACAATGGGTGCACTGGAGGACTCTTAAATCAATTCCACCTAATTATTACACAGTGCTCTACATTTTGAAGACACTTGACTTTTTTTTATTCTGGGCATGTTTTTGATCATTTGATTGATCAATTTATAATTTAATTTTTTTTTTTTCAACGGTTGTACTAAGTTTTATAGCAGTAAACTTTCCATGTGCAAAATACTACACTGCTTTCAGGTGCAGTTTTAATTTTACTGTACCATGCTGTTTTCATTAATGACAGAAAATGTCGTCTTGGTTTGCTGTGAATTATGGAAATATATTTTACAGTAAATAACTGATTCCCTGCAAGTTTTACAGAAGTAAAAGACAAATGCATTATTTAAAAAAATACAAAAATTATACACTGCAAGCTATAATTCATCATAAGAAAATGTAAAAGAAAAACAAAAAAAACAAAGACTGTTAGGTAAATCTGTGACTCTTATGGTGAGTATAAAAAGTTGTTGTAACTCTAGACCGCGCTGTTGTGGATGGATTTATAACTCAACTTTCTAGTGTAAAGTGGATTAATATGACTCTAATATAAGTGGTAGGTCAGTGACCTTCTTGTTATGGGTGGAGCTGCAGTGTCTTTAGAGTGAAGTCACAGGTCTCTGATGGGGTATTTATAATGTAAATGAGTGAATCAGGTTCTTAAAACTGAAGTTGTGAGATGAACAGCAGGGTCTAAGTCTCTAATATCATTCACTTGACACTCTCTGATTTTACTGCTACACGAATGAAGGAAATTACTGTAGAGTTATGTTCACAAAAACGTCTGTTGACATTATTCTGGTAGCTGAAGTTAGAGGATTATAATTATTATAATTGTTATTATTGTTATTATTAATAGTATTACTATCATTGTAAGTATGAACTGATGTTTTTATATTCAAAAACTTGTTTTCTGTTTTCTGTTTGATGGTTTCCGCATGTGTCAAATATGAAATGTATGTTCCACCAGCACATTTTCAGTTTCCTGAGTGATAAGCGAGGACAGAAAGCGAGGCGCATTAATAATGGAGAGCTGATTCATGTGGAAATTACTCTCTCTCTCGGCCACTGGGTTGCGTTACTGTTTCTTTAGCTGTGTGTTTATCTTCCCCTCAGTGGGCTTTGTTTCTGCTGAAGCCCCCAGTTGAGCAGTTTCTCTGAGGGTGGCAAGGGGAGCGCGCGCGGGGAGTGTGTATGTCTCAGTGTTGTTGTTGTTGTTTGGGGTCTGCTGGGTGATTGTAATGATGATTGGGGGGGTGTAGCAGTACCGCCCCCCGCCCTCGTTCAGCAGCTCTTCAGCCCTCTTCTCGTGCACTCGGACACAGAGAAACAGGAGCGACAGGAGGTGCGCGCACGGAAGGACGGTCACTCGGAGCTGTTCGCTCACGCGCTTAGAGCGAGCATGATGTCGTATCTGAAACAGGCCCCGTACGGAATGAACGGGCTCGGGCTGTCCGCCACCGGCATGGAGCTGCTGCACCCCACAGTCGGATACCCAGGTAAAGACAAACTATTTACTTTTAGTCGAGATTATTAGCGCAGATTTTTACTAAACACACGGAACCGATAAGGGTTTAGCAAAGTCAAACGAAGCCCCTTAAGGGACATTTCAGTAGACACTTCTTTGTAAACAGTTTGATGATGTGAGTGTGGAGAAGATGCCTGGAGAACTCCAAAGGCTCTGGTGTTGTAAAGTTGAATAGTTTTGAATTTTTGACTTTTTAAAGGACGTATATTCAATGTTTAAAACAGTTGAAGGGGTGAACGTATAAAATGTGTCTGTCAAAAAAAAAATCTCGCAAAGACAACAGTGCTCTCAAGTCACTGGAATAGGATTTTATTCCATATTTTGAAGGTCTCACATATTGTAAAAAAAAATCCCAGCTGCTGTTCAGTTGTGATACATTTGTTGAGACAGCCACGAAATAGTTTTTAAAGAACGCAGAAATAAACAACACTTTGAACGTCTGATTCTTTATAGAATTAATAATTATACGAGTTTGTTTTGAACTTGTTTTGTTTTGTTACTAAGCCCTCGTGTTTATTTCGCCACTCTTTATAAAGGATTTGGTATTTGACGCATACAAACTCTTAAAATTACTTTAAAAATATGTCCACTACATAATTATTTAGACAACTCTATTTTTGTGTATTAGATTTTTAGATAAAGTAATAGTTTTTATAATAATCTTTTATTTACGGTCAACGAAGAACCATTTTGGAAACAATTTCACTACACCCCTAAAAACTGAAGTGACATAAAGATTGCTTACGGCATACAACGCCATACATTCCTTTAAATAATTTTTTAAAGGGTGTGTGTTTCAGATGTGTTTTTATACATAAATAAATAAGTTAAAAAATTATTTTTAGTAATTCATTAATAAATGTGAATACGTTTTTTCATCTGAATAACTCACGCAATGGAAATTAAAACAGCAATTAAAGTTTTTTTCTACAACCCTGCGTCAGGAAGCGTTTCTTTCTTTTTGTAAAAGTAGAAATCAACTTAATGACGCAGAGTGAGTGTTTATAAGGTATTTATATCATTAGGTAAAATAATTTGCCCTGACTTATATTTTCTTTTTGGGATATTGGGGCTTTTTGAATAATTCTGTCTGGGATTTGTTTCGTAGACTTCGTAGATTTGCTTTCAAATGTCTGTAATTTACATGAATTCAATATTGAAACATCAATAATAGGTGAAGTCATCGACAGCAGAGAGTAATAGCTGAACACGGTTGTGAATCATCAAGTTCTTTTTTTTTCCCTAAGCATTTTGACCCCCCTTCCCCCTGCCCCATAGAGCCATTAATAAACATGAGTTTTACAGACGGCAACAATCACTGCTCATTTACTTCTGTTCCCCAAGGAAACACTCTGTTTATTCATGGGATAGGTTTGCTTTTCGCTGTCTGTGTATTTTAAATCTAAAGTGTTGGGTGTGTTTTGTGTCCTCATTACCTGGTGTGTGATGTGGTATATTTTATAAATAGACTCGTGCAACTCGTGTATGTTGTGGTATTATTTTGTAGAGTTTATTTTTCAATTATGTGTTTATTTTTACACAAATGCGTGTACGTTGTGTATATTTTTTTGCAGCACAAATACAGTCCGGTGTATGTTGTAGTGTGTTTTGTGAAGCAAAAATATAATTTTGTGTGCTGTGGTATATTTAATGTAATATGAATAGAATCACTTGATGTTTTTTTTTTTTTTTTTTGTATTTTTTTTTTTTCAGCTGCGCCCCGTAAACAGAGACGCGAGCGCACCACCTTCACTCGCGCGCAGCTGGACGTGCTCGAGACTCTATTTACTAAAACCCGGTACCCGGATATCTTCATGCGCGAGGAGGCGGCGCTAAAAATCAACCTGCCGGAGTCCCGCGTGCAGGTGAGAGCACAAAACACGAATGTAGGCTTAAAAGATTCAAAGATGTCAAAGATTCATTTATTCACTCAGAGGGTCTTTGTACAATTGTATAAACAATATTACCACTGTATACAATAAAATAAACAATATACATAAAATATACATTAAAAATAATGATGACAAAATACAGATATTTTTATGAATTGTATTCAAACATACACACTGTATCTTACATCCCATAATTGTTATAATAATACTCATTAATGAAGGTTTAATGAGTTGTTTAAAAGCTCTTCAATATATGTTCTGTTGTTCCTAATTTATTTAGTTACTCTTTTATTGTGGGGGTCCATTGTGTCTAGAAAGAAACAAATAAACTGTAAAATGAATAAGAGAAACGCAGTGCATTGGCCGAAACAAGCAGGCAGATCAGAACTGAATTCAATATCTAAACCTGAAAGAAAAATATTTTCTAGGAAATATTCAGAGTGTACTCTTAGAAAAAGGGTAAAGTATACGATCCCTAAAGGTTCAAACTGTAAATGTACCTTCAAAGGAGGAATTAAAGTATAGTTTCATTAGATACATTGTCTCCTCCAGAAGGAGAGGTGAATATTTTAAAGATTTATAGAACTCTGTAAAAGGACATAATAAAAGTCTTGGAGATGATATGTGGCGTAGGAATCAACACAGTTTTAAAATCCACTATTATAATAGAATAAGGTATAAGTATGTTCCCTAACTAAAGGTACAGAGTATGTATCCTGATGGCACCAGCACTGTTTTCTGTCAGTGGAGAAGGTTGTAAACATTAAAAATACATTAAGATCAGTCAAATCACTCCTCTTTTTTTTACTTGCTAAATACATTAAACGTTTAATAAATATATTAAACAGCAAATTTCGGTAGAAGTTGAGCATTTTTAAGACCGAACATAATGTAGAAATCATGTGCTTCTCGTCATTAGACGCATTTATATTGATTTACATTGTTTTATACAAAGTATGACTGAGGTGAGTGAAAGAATTAAGTTAAGCGTTAAGTAAATTACTAAGTTTATTACACCAACAAAACCGGGATTATAATAATGATTATTATTTATATATTATTTGAATAACTTTGGTTAAATAAAAATGTAGCTGTAGAATATAATCAAAAGTGAAGCCTCCCACGTTCACAAAGTGCAAATGAAAACATTGGGAATCTTTTTAGACCGATTTACATTTATCACGTTATCACTTTTTTCTCCAATTCACCAATTTCTACGAAAAAGACCAGGACCCATTTTTCCAAAAGCTTATAGTGGTGTAATGATACAGAGAGGTACATGATTTACCCAATAAACAATTACCAGTAGTCACGGAGGAGTAATTGGCGTGGTTTACGTAATTCTATCTTACGTCTTAAGCCACCAAAAACAAGTTCGTAAATCTCACAATATCGATAGATGTATTTAATACATGTTGATAAATATTAAAATATTTTGCCTGCCTTTATTCCGGTTTGTCCGAGACAGATTTTGCCTGTGTCTCAATATCACTGAGAAGAGGTGGATAATCTGTGGATAATTAACGGTTAACATATTAGAAATACAGGCTATTTACAGCCTTGTGGTGAGACTGAGTTTTTGACAGGCTACTTGCTCATCATTGTCACATTCTTCTGGCTGTAGGCCCCTGAACCCTGTTGAACAGTTCCCTCCATCACTTATGAGAGCAATGACTAATTTCCTCTCCGTTCTCGTCTCAGGTTTGGTTCAAGAACCGCAGAGCGAAGTGTCGTCAGCAGCAGCAAACTCAGCCTGGAACCCCCAACAAAGTCCGGCCGGCGAAGAAGAAGTCCTCTCCGTCACGGGACCTTAACCCCGAGGCTCCGGGGTCCTTCACTCCGGCCTCCAGCGCCTCTTTGCCAGTCATTTCCAGCAGCAGTAGCGTTGGGGGCGGTGGCCCGGCGGCGTCACTCTGGAGCCCGGCATCCATCTCCCCACTACCCGAGACTCTCTCGGGTTCCGCGTGCATGCAGCGCTCTTTCCCCGCCGCGCATGCGCAGGCGTCGCCGTACGGACACAGCTACACTGCCGCGAGCTCGTACTGTGGAGGCGCGGACTGCAGCCCTTACCTCGCGCCCGTCCCCCCGCAGCTCAGCAGCCACAGCGCTGCCCTCAGTCCGCAGTGCAGCTACTCTGCTCCGGGGCTCTTCCCCGAGACCGCACCCTGTCCCGAGTACAGCAAGGAGCACAGCTGGAAACTCGGTTTCCCGGCCGACTGCGTGGATTACAAAGAGCACGCGCCTTCGTGGAAGTTCCAGGTTTTGTAACGTGGTTAAATATAAACAACAATAGTTTAAAAACCGCCTTGGCAAACATTGTAGGAAATATCCGCGAGCCTGCATTCGAGGACGACCGGCAAACCAATGCAATGGAGTTCAGTATTTCACCTTTTAACTTATTGAAACGTTTTCTCTGTTATTAAAACACGGATATAATCATTGATCAACGGGGGAGATGTTGAACAGTTCAGGGTTCAGTTTTTTTAAAGGGCCCATATCTTACATTACCCCCCACCCCTCCCCACCCCATAAGTCCGCTCTCTTCCTCAAAAAGGACGTTCTTGAAAGGTGATTAATTGGTTACATACAGTAATACAACTATGATACTCAGAATGGATACATGACTTTTGCCAGGGATAATGCACTGTCAGAAAAACCGGTGGCACCCTCAAGGGTACATATTCAATACTTTGAATTAGGGAGCGTATTTGTACCTTATGCTATAATAATTGTAGATTTTAAAATTGTGTTGATTTCATACACGCAGTTTCATCTCCAGGATTTTTACCATGTGCTTTTATTTTACACTGTTCTGTAATGATAGATTACAAACAGTCACCTCTTCCTCTGGGGAAGAGAATGTAATGTACTGGACTTTAACACCACTGTTGTACCTTTAAAGGTAAATTCCCACTACATTTAGTGAACAATAATTTACCTCTACCATATCTTTTTTCTGAGAGTGTATCTCTTCTCTAATGGAGAGTTGTGAAAAATGTTTCTTTTACAATCAAATGGTGGTTCAGTACTTTATGATCAAAGACAAATATTCAGTAATATAGAATATTTTTTATATATATATTGTACCCAGACAATAAGCTGATACAGATAATGAATGAATGAATGAACCCAGACATGTTATGGATTTGTTTTAAATGAATATACTGTAAAATCAAAAAAATAAAATAAAAAAAAAAATCTTTTTGCACTGTCATGGTAAATATCCATGCCACCACAGACAAATGAAACCTAAAAACTTTAAATATGAACCACCTCATTGTCCTGGGATCTCACTCACTCACTCACATTTAGCAGCTGATGATTTTCCACTAGGGGGCAAATTTAACATTCAGTTTACTTTTGGAGCTTGACACAGTTAACAAGAAAAGTCAGCACATATTTTTTTGGAACACGAGATATCTGGAATAATAATACAAAAAATCGACATATTCTGTATACAACAGGGAAACGTCCTGCGTTAATTTGCCTTTCATTTAGATTTTCTGCTAACTGTAGTGTACAATGTCCACTTATATTCACTGAATGTAACAGAAAAACATCCATATGAAATAAAACTCATTATACTTTGCAATCCCCTAACTTTTGCATATGACTATGACATGTGAATGCATTGTTTTTTTTGTTTTTCTTTTTGTTTTTTGAAATCACAAATACAATTAATTCAAAATTAGGTGTTGCATATTTTGTCATATGTGGACTCTGTGGGGTAAATGTTACATTTTAAAAGTTTGACAGAGCCGTAAAAACATTAAAGCCTTTTATTAAAAAGGTAGGGAAAATTATTTTTACCTGACGATATGGGTCCTTTAAAACCTCTTGAAAATGTATTCCTTTCAGACAGACTTCATCTGTGTCAGTGGTTAAACATCATAAACCAATCCCAGCACAGGTGGGCGGAGCCTGTCTCAAACAGGTGTAATATAAGAAAACCGGAAAAAAAGTGCCGAATTTTAATGCACATTTTATGAGGAACTTTTAGAGGTGTTTTTCTGCTGTAAGAGACAATCAGTGTACGTGTTTCTATTGTGTACATCTGTATATTTTTATTTTTGGTTTTATACTGTGATCTGTTGTAGGCTTTTCAAGCTTCTCCTCAGTGAAGACCTGCTGTAATTTTGATAGTTTTATGTTACTGATAAGGATAAATTATTCTTTGACTTGTACATTTCCCCCCGAATGTTAGACTTATATTAAAATATTCTTAATTTGAGAAAATGGCTTTCTCCACTCCTGTTCCATGTTATTATTATTTAAACGTAACATTTTGTTTCTTAATATCCTTCATGGGTTCATGAGGGACATGGGTTCATTACAGTAGATGCCCTTGGTTTGATCTGTTTTGAATTACTGAAAATGATAAAAATGCTAAAATCTTTTTTCATTAAATGAACATTAAGAACATTCTGACTTCCCATTTAACGTCAGTATTTTGGAGATACATTCTTTTTTTCTGATGTCTGAAACACCTAGAAATTGTAGAAAATATTAGGGGAAACGTTTGGAATTTACATACTTCTCCATTAAAGTGGGGTTTAATCTCAGAAGGTCTTCTTAGGACCCTCATTATGAAGTGGGAGCTCAGGGAGTGTTCAGTGTGAGAAAGTGAAGTTAATCCAGTTTCAAAGGGAGGATCACCCAGGAATCTCTCTTTCTTTGCACATCACACAGACACACACACACACACACACACGCACACGCACACACACACACAAAGACACACACCTCAGATCATTTGTAAACACAGTTCACAAAACAGAGGTCAGCTTTCTGCACCCTTTATAAATAACTCCTGATTCAGGTCATACACCTAGGTATAGGTTTTTACTGTAGTACATGAACATTAATAAAATACTGATAGATTTGTACTAGATGTGTTCCTGAGTATCAAACCATACTTTTTAAAATTAATTTAAAATCATCATGTGTGAGTCAAGGAATCAAATTTTATTCAGTAATTCATCTTCATCATCATCATCATCATCATCATGTTTTCCACTTAATCTATTTCAGGGTCAACAGGGCGAGCAAAGAAGCCCAGACGTCTCTGTCCCTCGCAACTTCCACCATCTCCTCCTGGGGGATCCCAGGCGTTCCCAGGCCAGCCGGGAGATATAATTCCTCCAGCGTGTCCTGGGTCTACCCCGGGGCCTCCTTCCAGTTGTACATACTTGGTATACCTCCAGTGGGAGGCGTCCAGGAGGCATCCTCATCAGATGCCCGAACCACTTCAATGACTCCTCTCAACGCGAAGGAGCAGTGACTCTACTCCAGGCTCCTCACCCAATCACGGAGCGTACACCCAGAAACCCGTTGAAGAAAGCACATTTCAACTGCTTGTATCCATGACCGTGTTCTTTCGGTCATTGCCCAGAGCTCATGACCATAGGTGAGAGTGGGCATGTAGACTGACCTTCCTTCATATTTGTTCTGCAAATCACTCAAAACACACTGCACTTCTGAATGAAGCTTCTTCCATTAGGGAATGCCATTGCAAGTAATACTGTTGCAACAATGTTTTGGTAGATGGTACATGTCTAAGTAAAATCCACATTAATGACAGGAGGTTTCGCAGCAGAAATTTGCCCAGAGAATCATACTACATCTGCCAGCTTGCTTTCTTCCCACAGTGCATCCTGTTGTGCTTTTCTCTAGATAAACGACACACGCAACCAGCCATCCACATGATGTAAAAGAAAACATTCCTCAGACCAGTTTCCTCAGACCAGGCCACCTTCTTCCAATGCTACATGCTTCAGTTCTGATGCACTCATGCTTAATGTCAGCACTTCTGGCAGTAAGCCTAGACACTCTGACCAGTCTGCATCTACACAGCCCCATACTCAGTAAACTGTGATGCAGTGTATTCTAAAACCTGCCAGCTCGAACTTTTCAGCAATTTATGCTGCAGTAGCTCTTGTGGGATTAGACCAGACGGGCATCAGTAAGCCTTGGACGCCCATGACCCTGTTGCAGGTTCTCCTTCCTGGAACCACTTTTGGTAGGTACTTACCATTGCTCAGACTAAAACCTTGTGACCATCACAGTACAAAACACATTAATTAATTAATTAATTCATTAATTCATTCATTCATTCATTCATTCTCTGTAACCGCTTATCCAGTTCAAGGAGCCTATCCAAAATCACAGGGCGCAAGGCGGGAACACACCCTGGAGGGGGCGCCAATTCTTCGCAGGGCAACACACACTTACACGCTCACACACAAGGACAATTTTTTGAGAATACAATCCACCTACCAACGTGTGTTTTTGGACTGTGGGGGGAAACCGGAGCACCCAGAGGAAACCCACGCGGACAAGGGGAGAACACACCAACTCCTCACAGACAGTCACCCGGAGCGGGACTCGAACCCACAACCTCCAGGTCCCTGGAGCTGTGTGACTGCTGGTAGGAAATAATGATAAAAATAATATCACACGTATGCTCTACAATGAAAAGGAAAAAATATAATGCTACAATGTACTGCCCCTATCAATTTAATATTTTTAATATTTTCAGATATGGACATAGCTCTGAAGGCCATTTATACATGTATACAGATTCAGATATTTTATTTGAGCAAATAAAGCCTTAGTTGTGCCATACTAAATGTCTCAGTACCATACAAAATTGACCAACTTAATCATGTACATCACATTCAATATTCTTCTTTAGTCACAGG
Organism: Hoplias malabaricus; assembly: GCF_029633855.1. Lineage (NCBI taxonomy): Eukaryota > Metazoa > Chordata > Actinopteri > Characiformes > Erythrinidae > Hoplias > Hoplias malabaricus. Next base: position 16,740,314 of record NC_089806.1, on the reverse strand, counting down.
GCTACTGCCTTTTAAACAGAAATCAAATTCCATAATCATAACTCATACACTCTTCTATGCTGCCAAAATAACCCTAAGCCAGTTACATATACAGTATGTGAAAATCCTTCCAAAACTCATCAGTGGGAAGCACTTCAAACATGCAAACATCTGGAAATGTACAAAAATGCTTCCTTCTCAGGGGACAAACGAAGACTGTGGTTAAATGCATGACTACAACTAAAAACATTTTGAACTGTAGAACTGAATGTGATTTTAAGCTAATTATAAATCCTCCAACTCAAATACTGTTTCAAAACCAATAGACACACCCAATATTTTTTCCATAATCAAGATTATTCAAACTGTGGCAAGCACTGTACCCACAACCTCCTTACGGTTAAGTAAAAGTCTATGGCCTCTTTCAGAAATGTTTATATAGCGACACTGTTTTGAGGATTTAATTGCATTCAGCCATAGAAGCATCAGTGAGGTCAGGTACTGAAGTTGGATGATTGGTTTGGGATTTCAGAATCAGGGACAACTCAATCTCAAAGGTCACTCCAGAAAATGGAGTTAAATTATTACAAAGCTGGGGGATTCATACCCATGTAGCCCAAACTTGGCATTGGTCATGGTGGCCTTAGGTTCATACCTGGCTGCTGTCAAGTGTCCCATTTCATTATTTTCTTTGGAGATTACAAAAGTGAATACATTCCGATGTAATCTTTGGTGCTTTGCCAGTAAGAATTGTATATATGATCGCTCCATATGACTTCCAGATCCATTTCAATATAACTGAGCTCTAAAGGTGTTGAGCGCAGGGGGACTCTAAATGGAGAAAAATCCATGGAAGCTCTCAACAGTTACAAGGCAATTTATTAAGAGCTTTATCAAGCCCAACACAGGCCCAGTTCTTCAGTAATCCTGCTGATAGTGGCTGGTGTAATCCTCCAATAAGCAAAGATAATGTTAGCACCATTATAGCTATCAACAAGGGTGGCTTTAAATATGCTTCATTTAATAGTGTCTTATTATGTCATAGGTTAATTATGGCATGGTAATCAAAGCCCAAGCAATCTGTGAAGGTAGGTCACATATCTCTGTTTATTTCGAGGCTGCTTTTTACATCTGAAATGCACTTACAGCAGGTACTTTTAAAGGATTGTGCTTGTTATCCTCGCAAACACAGACACATATGCACTCAATAAAAAACACTGTGCCACAGATCAGGAAAACACAAAGCTGTAAGCTGATTACAGGTTTTCAACATATGTAAAATGGAATGCCATCTGAGTGGAAGAGCTTTAAAGAGGTTAATACCTCATTATTGAGGAGCTGGGGAGGAGTGGTGAGTGTGGAAACCTTTAAATTTGGGATTACAGGGCATGAGAGTACATAGTCAAGCCAAGATCAATACTTGGACCATCGTTGCCTGAGGCCATTAGGGAAATAAAAAAACAGAGAGAGTGATAAATCTCTTTAAATGCAAAATGAAGTGTCAGGCTCATAGCAGATTTCATGCATCTAATGGGTGAAATTTGCCATGCCTGAGGTTACTGTGAACTGAAAAGCTTTCCACATTTTGTCCAACCCATCTTTATTGAACTATAAACCTGGACAATCAAGGGACCTTTTGAAAAAGACAGCCTTTTTTGTTTTTAATAGATTTTAACCAAGTTTTAATTTGGGACCAAAGCAGAAAACCACGAGTTTACAGATAGTTTTTTGACTCATTAATATTCCTAAGGGCTTGTCTTTTGGCCTGCACCTCAGTTCTTCAGTGTCATATAACTGACATATTAGAATTGTAATTGTTACCAAAGATCTCACAGAAGTAATTCGATATGGAGATAAAAGGTCAGGTCGAGCTCTGTAATTGCACATTGCTATTGGACACTTTTGAGTTGTTTCTTTGCTGTAATAGGATTGCGCAGTAAACGGCTTAGACATGATACACATAAATGGTCCATGTGCTTCAGGACGACTCAGTTTTTGTCATTGAACTGTTGGAATTCAGTACCATTTTCATGTCCAAGCTTTAGACACACAGAGCAATCATCTGTGCCACCACTGTGCGTACCCAGACATTCAGTACACTGTGAATAAGGCTGGTCCAAAACATGGTCCTTGCACACAAAGACAAGGACTGTTCCAAGCTGTTGCCAGTTTAAATACATCCTTCATTTCTACAATAAAGATGCCAACTGAATTTTTGATCTAGAGTAATGTGTATAAGCCAGAATTCATCCATTCTTCATTTAATTTCCAATCAAAGTTGTTATTAAGTACAATATGTTTATTTATATAATCCACTGGAAGTTGTGTAGAAAAAAAGGAACACGCTGGCAATAAACAGCAAATTATTGAATGAGTTTTGAGTTACTTGGACCATGAGAAGCACAAAATGCAACAAGTTTCTATAAAGGAACTTTATAGGTGTGGAAATTTACCTGCAGATTTCTGAACACAAGTTAACCGAAATTAATGAAAACTGTAAAAAAGGCAAAGGGTGGGTATATTAAAAAATCTATTATCTTTTTTGTCTTTGCTTCTTAGGTCCATGGACAATTAACTCACGATAGTGTGTGTGATGCTGGTGACCTAGAAAAAATACTGTTATTCATAATGAAAGTAAGGGCGGCACGGTGGCGCAGCAGGTAGTGTCGCAGTCACACAGCTCCAGGGGCCTGGAGGTTGTGGGTTCGATTCCAGCTCCGGGTGACTGTCTGTGAGGAGTTGGTGTGTTCTCCCCGTGTCCGCGTGGGTTTCCTCCGGGTGCTCCGGTTTCCTCCCACAGTCCAAAAACACACGTTGCAGGTGGATTGGCGACTCGAAAGTGTCCGTAGGTGTGAGTGTGTGTGTCTGTGTTGCCCTGTGAAGGACTGGCGTCCCCTCCAGGGTGTATTCCCGCCTTGCACCCGATGATTCCAGGTAGGCTCTGGACCCCCCGCGACCCTAAATTGGATAAGCGGTTACAGATAATGGATGGATAATGAAAGTAACATTTACTGTAGAATACTGTCTCCAGGATGAAATTAAAGAGGTCATGCTTATTCTCACAAAGCCATATTTCTATTTAGGTACCCCACATATATATATATGAGTGTGGTGCTTGTATAAAGATATGTATAATCAGAGTAAAAAAAAAAAATAATAAAAAATAATAATAATATAAAACTAATAAGAAACATAAGATCATTTTCTTTCTATAAAGTAGAGGGTGTGAGTGATTTTGAAGAACAATGATTTGTTCAGATTCTCCTTGATTGGATGAATGTGTTAAATCAACAGCACACATTATTTATAATCATTATTTATTAACCAGTAAAACTAGGTACTGGAAGATAATCTCAAATAATACTGACTCCACGAGGAGAGATTTGGAAAAAGTTAAACCAACACATTCACACACAGAGTATCACACTCACTGGTTTGGTTTTATTCTAATGTTGGCCGTTATTTGTTGAATGTTCGTTTGTTTGTAGCAAATAAACACTTACTGCTCAGATAAATAACTTTTTAAATCTCATAATCTCTGGTGCCTAAAACTTTTACACAGTACTGTACAGTACAAGTACATGGTCAAAGCAAAAATAAGTAAAACTAAATAACTGTGACCTTGTGTACCTTATTATCTTGAGTTTGTGCGCACACACACACACACACACACACAAACACACACACACACACACACACACACACACACACACGTCTACATCTGAACAGATGGAGAGGTCATAGTGGAGGGATGCTGGTTTTTGGGTTTGTCAACAGATGCCCCTTTCCAGCCCTCCCTCCTTTTCTGGCCCACCTGTTTATAGCTGTGGATGGCCCTCATGTCTCTGTGGCTCTGTGTATGTCTGGATGTTAGGCTCATGAATGCTGGCACGTGTGGACCCTTATGTCAGCGTGGCGGCACTGCTCATGCCATGTGTAGACTTTATTAATGGAGTTTGAGGGTGTGTGTGTGTGTGTGTGTGTGTGTGTGTGTGTGTGAGAGAGAGTGAGAGAAAGAGAGAGAGAGAGAGAGAGAGAGAGAGAGAGAGAGAGAGAGAGAGGGGGCCTGGCTATGCGTCTGTGTGTAGTGGTCAGAGCAGTGTGAGAGAGGTTTGTTTTTGTACATATTCAGGACAGTAACTGTTTGACATTTTCAGAAAATTTTAAAAAATTAATTCCAACCAAAACAAAGAAAACTGGCAAACCATTCAAAAAGTCTTATGAAAAGCAAATAATCTCACCAACTCCTGAGAGTGAGGTTTAGAAATGTACCTGAGCATTTTTTTAAGGAAACAGACCTATATTACATATTTAATTTAATAGAAATGAAAGGAAAATGCATTTTTATTAAATTCACAGTTAGATTTAGAAAGTTTCTATTGCTTGTGTTTATTTGGATACACTCTCTGCTTTAATTCCCATAGAAAAAACTGCATGAATAAATACATATAGGACGTACTGTACATATTAATATTAATATTAAATGTGTTTGTCTGAGTGTGGTTGTGCGTTGTGTATATAAGTGCGTGGTCTGGTTGGCGTCCCCCCTGCCCCCCTGCCTACTGAAGCAGGGCGAGTGTGCCCTCTCCAGACCCCCGCTGCGGCCACACGCCTGGCCACCTGCTCTGGGATTAGGGTGCACGCGGATTACACGCGTCACAATAGAAATACACTACTGAAAATATGCCGCATGGACCAACAAAGGAAGCCCTTACAGCAGGCCCCTGCGATGTATCAATCCTGCAGATAATAGTTCACAGTTATTTGCATTAATTTTTATGGCTACATTTCAAACAATACATTTTCAGTCTGTTTTAGTTACACTGTTATTATTGATGTTCATCAGCCTTACTGAAGAGCTGGTAATCCACTGTGAACTGTTAGTGTATGAGTGCAAATATATACATTATTTTCAAACCTCTAAAGTGCTTCAATTAGCAATTAGCACTAAACAGAAATGTATTCACAGGTTTCAGACAGTTTTTGTTTGGCTTGTGTGGATTTGTATGTCTGGTGCGTGAGGGGTCTAATTGTGACTGATAAGAACCCCATGGCCTACATTCAGAGACAAAAACGCTTGATGGCGGTCAAGGAGTGTATGAGTAATGGGGGTCAAGTTATTTAAAAAAAACAGAATAATACATGTGTAAAATAAGAGAAATTGAATAAAAGTTCAGCATTGTTGCAGTACACCAATGTGTGCTTCATAATATTCTGATGTTTAAGATATTTATGGGCATTGTTCTAGTCACATATTTAGTTGCACTGTTTACTCTGTACCATGAGTGTTTAGCTTTAGAATAAGGGACCTCTAGTGATGCTCTGATTACTGTAGAACAAAAAGTCTCATTCTCAGCTACTACTACCATGTGGTGCCATAACTCTGATGGATCATTGTATAATATTCCATTCAACTGTCTTTGAAAGTCTGATCATTTCGATGAGCGTATGTATAAGTTAAACTGACAGAAGGACAGAGTCATAACAGCTGTAAAGTGAACACTCAGCCCTAACATCGCACTCTTGTCGTATATAGCTTTGTTTTGTTGTGTGCTAGTAATAGCGGTGGCGGTGTGGTCTTGGGACGAGGGATCCTCCTGTTCTCTTCTACTGAAGTTACTGAAGCATGAAGGGACTACAGCAGGGTCAAGCTGTTGAAGCCATTGATTTTGTCAGACCTCAATTATGACATTCACAGCTTTTTATCATACCCCACATCACAGATAATAAAGTGCTTTGTAATTAAATCCATACAAACATTTGAATATCAAATGGTTAGTGTTAGAAACACAGTGCATGTCTGTAAAGTGTGAGCTATAGACACATTTAACATGAAAACATTTAATGCTTAATGACTGTGATTAGACGACCCACTGAGAAAAATATTCTATGGCACAGGTTAATTATAGCTCTTGACCTTCACGACAGATGATGTTAAACAAAAATGACTAACAATTTTACTTTGTAAATATTAACAAATAAAACTTTGATGCCTGTAACACACTGAGGGAAAAGTTCATTAAATATTCGAGTTCTGAAACATTCCACAAAAAGCTGGTGAAAGTAAAAGCTGTATAAGATGAGTATTCACAAAAACCTCAGTCTTTGCAACCACTTAAGGTCATTTAACCTAATTTTTAAGCCATGCGCTGGATGACAATTAAAGCTTTAAACCCCATATAGGTAGACTACTGAATCCTAATCCCAGGGCAATGTAAGTACAACACTTTAACACTTTAACTAAGTTATTCTTGTTTTATATGAGTGAGGAATAGAAACATGGACCCAAAAACATGTCTTGGGCATTTAAAGTACAGATTATCTTTTGCTGGTGCTATGTGGAAGCTTCATTTTTCTTTGAGAATGCTCTGATATTTAGGGTTACCTATTAATGTCCTTGTCGCCACAGTTTAACTTCTGAAACATCCCTTACACATGAACACATACACAGTACCAGCTCTGCAACAACTACAATGGCATTGAGTTATAGAGATATGCATGTAAGGTTCACAGCTCTGAACACAAATTTGAAGATACTGTAGTTACACTATGGCCAAGGCTTGCTCACCAGCAGCAAGCAACAGACACAGCTTTGTGCAAATTTCAGCCTCAGATTCTGAAATCACAAATTCATGCTTTCAGTTACCAACAACTTGACTATTGAATCAACATTATTCTATTCCATAGTCCTAATTTTATAGGAATGAGATAACTACATGGTGTGAATGTGTGACTCAACTGCCAAATGCATTACATTCATAACAGAGGGAAAAAAATCCATGCATTTAACCATAGACACCTTCATAAGAAACAATGTGCCTGTTGTGGTTGAGTGCAAAGACATCAATGCGCTTGTTCTCTCTGTGTTTATAGCCAACTGTGCTAGGTTTCTGCTTCGAGAGTCCCCACTGCTGCTTTCCCCATTTCTGACCTCTGACCAAGCACTTTATGAGACTTGTTAATATTAGGTTCACCATCACTCTTGACTGCTTTTGCTTGAGTCTCTATTTATGGATGTTATTAAGTAAAAAAAACGTTCGGTTATGATAGCGCTAACTAAAGCTAAGTTACAAATTGAATGTGCTCTGGATTGCAGGATGTGAACGTAAGGTCAAAAGTTCAATGAGGGTTGCACCCATTGGATTTATGTTTTTCATTTAAAAATAATTGCTAGTTTTCATAAATGCACTATTGTTTTCCAAATGAATATATATGATACACACATTCTTGGAGGTGCTATGGCTATCCTAGGAGTAACTAAAACACCACCAAGACCTAAAGGTGCACAAGAAGTGCTCCACTCTTAAAGTGGAATTTGAGACAGTGATCTAATATGTATGGTGCCTGTATAACATTTTCAGACTTGACTTGATGTGATGGTGACTCAATACTGAATCATGCTCCTGAATTAATGCATACAAACACATCCATAAGTGTTGGAAAGGTTCTGTATGTCCTGCTGTGTTGTTTTTCCATTTCCTCTTTCTTTCTCCCACTCTATCTCCCATTCACAGCTGCAAGGCTTGGGTTTCTTTGGACAGGATCTACTTATAGAGTGCGGAGTTGTGCTGGGGAGAGGAGAATGGAGGAAGAATGGGTATTATGACAGCGAGAAGAGCCGAGCGAAAGAAAAGAGAAGCAGACAGGGTATTATGAGCATGGGATGAGAGAGGGATGAGAGCAGTGATGGCATTTCCAGTCTTTATTCCTTTTCCTAAGCTGCCGGCTCTGCTTCCAATCCGATTGAACGATATGGCCAGGCATGTAAATGAAATGCAAAGTAGGCAGAGGCTTCCTCGCTGCTGCAAATCTCCAGCAGCCTCGGCTTCTCCCTCCCTCCCTCAGCCTCACTGTCTCTACCTCCCCCACCCTCTCTCACTCTGCACTCAACTCTTGCTCTCTCTTTTTTTTCCCCTTTCAGCATTAATAATATTTAATTGCACTCACTCTTTCTACAAACTGATTATATTACTATCGAACTCACATTTGTGTTCAATTGAAAGCTGTTTGAGACCAGTCTCTTCGCAGCTTCAAGGCTGGGAGATCTTTAAAGCAAAGCCGAGAACACGGCATTGCTTTTTTTTAAGCTTTATGTATCTTTAAAGTGTAGTTTTGTAGTTTCAGATGGCACCAGTCTATGAATGAAATCTCTAAATCTATGAATGGAAATGTAGTCCATTCAGAAAATCAACCCCATGTTGAATTAGTATCTGAACACAGACTTAAACTCGTACACAAGAACATGTTTGTATGTGCACATACCTACAGATTCATCCAACCATAGTTTAGCTCACACTTTCATAGAAGTGGTGAAGAGTGTTGGTACTAAAGTGGTTACAGGGGTTAGACAATGAAACTGAAACACCTGTCATTTTAGTGTGGGGGGTTTCATGGCTAAATTGGAGCAGTCTGGTGGCCAATCTTCATTAATTGCACATTGCAGCAGTAAGACCATGTGCATCCAATGGTTCAAACATTGTATCCTGAAGGCGGTGCCGTGTATCAGGACGACAATGCACCAATACACACAGCAAGACTGGTGAAAGATTGGTTTGATGAACATGAAAGTGAAGTTGAACATCTCCCATGGCCTGCACAGTCACCAGATCTAAATATTATTGAGCCACTTTGGGGTGTTTTGGAGGAGCGAGTCAGGAAACGTTTTCCTCCACCAGCATCACGTAGTGACCTGGCCACTATCCTGCAAGAAGAATGGCTTAAAATCCTTCTGACCACTGTGCAGGACTTGTATATGTCATTCCCAAGACGAATTGACGCTGTACTGGCCGCAAAAGGAGGCCCTACACCATGCTAATAAATTATTGTGGTCTAAAACCAGGTGTTTCAGTTTCATTGTCTAACCCCTGTATACTTAAAAACAAAACTGTACTGTTCCTGACTGTGTATGGAGCAGATGTTCATTGTGAAGGATCCAGTGTAGAATAAGCCCCTTTATATTTATATGGTCAATGACAGCTTCTTTGCTCTCATTCATTCCAGACAGTTTCACAAGAGAATTAATTCATATTTCTGGTATAACATCTGTCTGAAATCTACACTTCATTGACTTAAATGATTAACTTTTCTACTGAAATTGTACACAGTGAAAATCTTCATTTCCAACACCATTATGTCCCTGACACAAATGAGGCATCGAAACTACTTATACATTAATTTATTAACCCATTGATTGACTTCCATCTAAAGAGTGCAATTCTCGCAAACAGTTCACAAGCCGAACGACTCTGGGATGCTCAGAGCCATAACCCAGAAAAAAGAGAGCCCAGAAAAAGCAAAACCGAAGCAGAAGCCAAGACTCCTAATCAGAAACAGCTACAGCAGACAGACCAGTGTTCACTACAGTGACCTTTGATAGTAAACTTAGGACGAGAGAATCAGTGGCACTTTCTCCAATCCAGCTCCAGATTAACGCCCTATAATCTAATCCCTCAAGCTCCTTGAACTCCTTCCCAATTCTCTCAGAGAGAAAGGAAAGTTTGTGAGCAGTGTGTCACTATTTTATTTTAATGTGTCATTTGTTTATTGAGCCTTCAGAAAGTTCACCAAGATTTCTTTTATATAAATAAATTAATAATTTAAATACATTTTATTTTAATTGATTAATTAAAAGTTTCATTTTGAAGCAGTTATATTAAATATAATCAGGAAACAGCACCAGATCGTACAGAAAAACCGTGACAAGGAATATCCATCCATCCTAGTGTCAATTTCTCAAATCTCAGACAAACACGTAATGACATTTTTAATACGATTAGCAAGTGTTTTAGGTTAACTCATTTATTTTCAGTATTTTTCCTGAAGAGTCTAAAACATTATGAGCAAAGTAATTGCTAATTTAATTTCTGAACGATGTACAAAACAAAAACATTATCCTAAAATTATTACATATATTTCTAATATATGTAATATAATGGGGCGGCACGGTGGTGCAGCAGGTATTGTCGCAGTCACACAGCTCCAGGGGCCTGGAGGTTGTGGGTTCGATTCCCGCTCCGGGTGACTGTCTGTGAGGAGTTGGTGTGTTCTCCCCGTGTTCGCGTGGGTTTCCTCCGGGTGCTCCGGTTTCCTCCCACAGTCCAAAAACACACGTTGGTAGGTGGATTGGCGACTCAAAATTGTTCGTAGGTGTGAATGTGTGTGTGAGTCTGTGTTGCCCTGTGAAGGACTGGCGCCCCCTCCAGGGTGTATTCCTGCCTTGCGCCCAATGATTCCAGGTAGGCTCTGAACCCACCGCAACCCTGAACTGGATAAGCGGTTACAGATAATGAATGAATGTAATATAATATTCCAGATATTCCTAACCCACTCTGAATCATTATAAGTTGTAGTCATTTAATGTACACTTAGCAAACTCCTGTTCACTAGTCTTCCTGTTGTGGTAAATACACTCAAACTTTCTGTTATGTACCTGAAGAATAGCTACACAAAACACTGCAGTCTCTAATCTTTTGAAACTTAATATTAGTTCTACAGTTAAGTTTAGAGTTAGGCCTAGGGTTATGCTTGGGGTTAGGTTTACGTTTAGGGCCATGTGTTAGCAATATACAAACACCAAATGCTGCCATTTCTAAAAGCTTTAGGAGTTGGGTTTACAGCTCAGTTCAGTTTAAGGTTATATAGTTTCTGTTAGGGTTAGGTTTTAACAAAACAGTTAAACAAACTACATCTTCTAAACTTCTGGATGTTACATTTTGGCTTATGGTTTAAGTTAGATTTAGGAGAAAACGTAAAGCAAATCTATCAAGAAATTTACACGAACAGCCTTGAATATATTTAGTATTTTGGTAAATATATATCACCGAGACCAAAAGCAGTGGTTGAACAAAAATACAGTCACACATTTTTCTCTCTCTCTCTAAAAATCACTGGAAACACATCAGAAAACTCTGCTTTTCTGTATCATGTTAGTATCCAGCCATGTCCACACAGTGGGGAATGTTTTTGCCATTACTTTACAACATAAAGTACAAAATAAACCATGCAATATTCACTCGTGAAATTAAACAAAATTATATAAATGGGCTTCTGATCACACACAAGCGGCTAAATATCTAGGCACTGCATTCAGCTTTGTGTAAGTAAGTTACTGTTCACTCCTCTGCTTGTGTCCACACACACTTTGAAAAGTGCTTCACTCACTCACACATGCTTAGCACATTGAAGAGTCTCCACAAGGGGGCACCATTAGCATTTAAATAGCTTTGGCACTTCACATTTCCCATCAGTTACACTGTTTATTTACAGTTTAGTAACACTTTACAGGAGTGCTTTTCTGTTATATTTTTTCTTTGATGTGTGTGTCCTCTTTTCCTCCGCCTGTTGTCTGGCACTCCCGTATGCTCAGCGTTTTCCGTGGACAAGCACTTCACAAAGGGCCAAAACTGGCACTCGGGAGAGGAGTGAGTGACAGCGCTCAGAGGCTTAGGAGCGCAAGGCAGCCTATCAGCTCACTGACAGACAGAGAAGTCTGCTCCATTCACAAGAGCCTGATACAGGCGCTGCAGGCCAAAAACCCTCTGCCATCTCCCTCCTGACCCCATACCGTGCCCCCCTCACGTGTCCACACACCACCCCCACTACCACATAATCACCAGGGGCGTAACTTTGGGTTGAATATTGGAAGAGTAGATGGAAACCTTCTATAGGAAAGTAATGACTGAATTTATTAAACAAAAACAAAAAATTTCCTACCCTGCTATACTTTGAACGGTTTGTTGGAGGGTAAAAAGAAGACTCACTAGATAGGTAAGGTCCTGAGGTGTTTATTGTTAAATTGAGGCCCCTTTTGGAACTGTTTTTAAATCACTTACTCACATTTATGAAAGTACTCCACAAGGGGCGTTAATTTATAGTTTTTTTTCATACTATTTTGCTATGTTTTATTAATAAATACGGGTTTTAAGAAAATATTATGTGTGTTCCGGGGGCTTTGGCTATCTGTAACCCACCGGCAGCGGTGACGAGCAGGAGTGGCATCCTCGGCGCGCGCCTCGGCGGGGATGACAGCTGCGAGCTCCGTAGCAAATGAATCTCCCTCGCAGTACAATCGCGCGGGACAGATTCCATTAGCGCTATCTGAAACTGAGCGCGCGGTCTGTTATCACAGGCCCACCGCCGTTATTAATCTGCCGAGTGATAGCGCGAGAGGCGTCTGCTGCCCGCCACCAGCAGGCTCTCATCTGCAGCGTTTAGCACGGAGCGCGGAAAAAGAGGCACCCGACACCGCACGCGTGAGTGTATTTACATGTAATGGGCCTAAGAAACAGCATTTATATTTCTGTCCTCTATCAGCTACCGCCCCCAACACCCTCCGCCCCCCTGTCTCTCTCTCTCACACACACACACACACACACACTTTGTCAGAGGATTTGCAAGTCAGGAGGTTGGGGATTTTCCCAGCAATGTGCTCTCCTCTCCAACCCACTCTCAAAACTACTCACTCGCGCTCAAATAGCTCTTGCGAAAGTCATTAACCCTCGACACGCTGGTAAACACCGGCGAGGCAAAGCAGTAACCAGTGCACGAGCAGCAGCAAAGTAATGAATTTGACTCGGATATGTGCATCATTTCCACATTAATAATGCATATCACAACACAGTGCTGAACACATCTCAGACAGCAACCATTTCAGACACCCTGCATTATCAAAGGGGTTTCCCTCATGTTTGCTTTAGAAAAGCTCAGTACAGACTTTGGCGGAAGCGCTGTACAGGTGAGTGTCCTTGTTTACATGATTTGTAATCCGGGCTACATTTTCAAATCTCTCTGGAGAATCCTTAAAAGGGGTTGATTACATTCTCTGGAATGATGATGACTGTTGTTTGTATGTGGGTGGAGTTGAACTGCTTACCAGAGAAACTCATTTGTAGTGGGAGCTGTTTAGTTCTATAGCACTTTCGGTTTGTGTTTACTTGCATGTACTTAGCACTCTCCCCAATTTGGAGACATTTCCACATTAAATAATTGGAGACAGGAAAAAATACATCAATGTCACACACCTACGAAGCAGGAATAGAGTAATACCCTTATCTTGGTTTGTACTTTTCAATGTTTGGAGCTCTCATTACCATCTAAACCCCTCTGGATGCCTTTTGTTCTGCCCTGAGAAGAGAGAGAGAGAGAGAGAGAGAGAGAGAGAGAGAGAGAGAGAGAGAAAGAGAGAGAGAGAGAGAGAAAGAGAGAGAGAGAGAGAGAAAGAGAGAGAGAGAGAGAGAGAGAGAGAGAGAGAGAGAACCTAGCATGCCGGACAGACACTTTTTTTTCCTGTCACTGGAGCTTCATAAACACAGTACATGGGTTTTGAGCATGCAAAAAACAAACATTCAAACAAACAAACAAACAAACAAACAAAAAAAAAACCCCACTGCATTTTTAAAGCAGAAAATGGTGAATAACATCCTCAGAAATGTATTCTTTATTTAATTTTTTTTTATAAAATGTTATTATTAAAAGCATGAACGTCACCTTTAATACCATCATCCATTAACTGATTTTCTGCAACTGCTTCATCCTGATTATGGACATAGTGTGCTGTGAACCTATGGAAACACTGTGCTCAAAACAAGAACACACCTTGGACACTTGAGCAGTACATCACAGGTTACTAAACACTCTCAGTGTCACTCATACCCTCACGCCTATATGTTTAAATTTCCACAGCCAATCCACCTTCCAGCACATGCATTTGGCTTGTCGGAAGAAACAGCAGCTCCTCAGAGATTGTATCACGAGGGAAGGGACCCACTACCACAGGACCCTGGAGCTTTGTTCCAGCAATTCTACTTGTAACAACACCTTGCTGCACACATTAGTACACCTGAACAGGAAAACTGGATAAACAGCTGTCTACACATTTATGGACACATTAACAGGGAAAGGATGTACCCATTAGAAGCAGTGGATACTTTTTAAGTGCAAGAGACACAGTGGAAACAGGACGATATGAAATTATTGATGCTCTAGTGCAGCTGCACACAAGTCAGTGGTCATCATACCCAGTGTCAAATGCGGGACAGAGGGGTTTCATTTCCAGTGTAAAGTACTGTATTTGTGTTCAGTGGAGTTTTCAAGCTCCATTCAGTACCTGTGGCGTGAGCTTGAGTGGGGTTTGGTATCCAAAGCTCATCACCAAACATCAGGGCCTCACAAATGACTGCTGAATGCTATTGTACTCACACAGAAATGCTCCAACATCCAGTGTAAAGCCTTTTTAGACAGAGGTTCTCAGTGCAGCAAAGGAGGGCAAACCCTTTTGATTTTGGAAGAAAGGGTGGAAGACAATATTATACACAATCTTGTAGACATCTAGTTTACAGCGATTATATTTGTCTCAAGAAAATGTCCTAAAGACCAAAGGCAGAGAGAGCGAGAGAGGGAGAGCGAGAGAGAGAGAGAGAGAGAGAGAGAGAGAATGTTTAATATTCAGAGTCAAGTATAATATGAAATGTTAGCCCACAGGCATTGAGTGTATGCCATCTGAAGGAGCAGTGCTGCTCTCTAATGAGGAAATAACAGCTCCATTAAGCTTCATTTGCACTGCATTAGTGAATGGGTCCTGAGGGAAACAAATCCTCACACAAAGACCTATCATTCTATATGTTAGAAGATTATTCTCTTGTGTTCTGCATGCAGAATGCACTGGGCACTTGCTTACTGCCTTGTGTTAGTATGTGTGAGGTTAATAGTCTTTCGGTTCTTATATTAACAATCAGGTAATGCATCCAAATTATTTTTCAGTAATAATTGTTTATTGCAGATAAAACACATGGAGATTAGAATGTGCCGTTTTCACTTATGAATTCCGCAAAATGAAAAATCCGATCCGGATCTTATTCAGAGCCGTTTCATTGCAAAAGTAATTGGACTATGGTATTATTATATTATTATTCGACAGCAGTACATTTTCATTATGTGTGTGTGTTTGTTGGAGGGCGGGGGTTAAATGGGATGGAGGTTATGAAATATTTTTAACCCTATAAAAGGGTCGCAGTGTGACAAAGGTTAAGAACTACTGCTCTACTATATACAGTGTTATCTAGACTGCAGGCACTTTAGACTTGACCCACTTCCTTGGGTCTCTCAGATCAGTGCTGTGGTTACATTTATGTGAGAGCTCAAAGACAAAGTTAAACACAGTAAAACAAACAAACAAATGGCGAGGTATGAGTACTCATTAAATACAGTGAAAAACGAGCACAGAGAAGGAAACCCCTAATTAAAACGGCTCCTAACTCTTGGGCTCTCACACTGAACTGAGCTGTGGCTTGTTCACCTTTAAAGCAACTCTAAACAGGGCTGTTCAGACAGGGGGAGAGGGTACTACAGTATGTCACAAACCTTTATTAAGACCCATGGTAAACAAAACTGCTCACAATGGCATACACAGATCAGCCATAACATTAAAACCACACTCCTTTTTTTTCTTTTAAAACTCATTGTCCATTTTATTGTCAGCTCAACTGACCAAAAGTGCACAATGGAGTTTGAGGATTATATAATGTAATCCATGTGTTGCTCTTCATACTTCTTTGCCTCCTTTCACCCTGTTCTTTAATGGTCAAGGCCCCGTAGGACTATCACAGGGCAGTTTTGCCTTTGAATCCATCCACCACTGTGGAGTTCCACTGCATGCCCCTGTGTTTACTTTCTGTGCTCTGTTCTCATTGGCTGTTTCATTTCAGACTTGGGTTCGTGAAGAGTTTACACTACAGGATTACGTCCCAGGTCGAGTCAAAAAAAAGTCGAGTCAGAGCCCCTTGCACATTACACGGCTTTTCCCCTCCAACTGACACCTGCAACTGCACCAGAGGCTGCAGACTTGAGAGCACAGACTCAGCCCGACTGGAAATCATTGTCAGAGTCGTGTAGTGTACCCCCAGCTTAACACACCATGTCAGTGTCAATGCAGTGCTGATGATAGTCCACCACCCAAACTAAACCCACTGGTGAAAAGGACTAACAAAGTATGCAGAGCTACTCATGGACTACAGTCTGTCAGTCTGCAACAATATGATCAGTGGAGCTGATAAAATGGACAAAGAGATAAAAGAGCAAAGAAACAAGGATCAGCATATTCGTGAGGTCCTGCCGCTGTCAGTTTCCTTGCTTTCAGTGGTGTTTACAAAATCTACTCTGTTGCTAATATTCACTAAATAACCACTGTGCTCATTTATGGAGAAGGTACATCTAATTGATTATTATTTCACATCACCTTTGCTTACTTAACTGACAGCCCTAAATCAGACCATTCTTCAGTAAGGAATATACAACCAATATAAGGATAAACATTAAATTACTTCTGAAAGCATCTGAGAAAAAAAAATCTATACATGAACAGATCTGATAAATTATGAGATAATTAAGAGAAAATAAAATCCACATATTTCTCAATAATAGATATGTCACAGCATTAGGCAACAGATTTCTTTGTAAACAGAAGTCTATTCCTCTCAACTTCAGTAAGAGTGCTGCAGATCTTGAAGAGCTAGGACTCTAAATGCCAGGCACTCAGACACTCAGAAGATCTGAAGGAATTCTCTAAGGGCAGCAGTTTAGCGCTTGGACCTATAATGAAAGTAAATTATGTTGACACATTGGAGAAGGCTAGGTATGGATTAGAGTGAGATGTAACATTGGAGCCAAAGAGCGAGGCCTATAAATACACTGCTAATGAAAATATCTACAAAACATATAGGATTACTGCCACAAACCTGTTTTACTAACGTTATAACTTCCATAATGAACTTTATTTAATTTTAAACTTATTAAATAAACTCACCCTGTTTAGCTCAATCTACCAAGACTCTCTCTCTCTCTTCTCTCTCTCTCTCTCTCACACACACACACACACACACACACACATTCTCTAATATACACAGAGGAAAATAATAATGTAAGACTCTATATTGTGTAACACTGGCTGTACAAGCTCTGCCATTGAATTTAATTGGATTTATTTAGTGTGAGGTTAAATTAACACTTTCTGTGACTTTGACTCAGCGTAGAAAGAAGTGTTTCACAGAACAAGAGCAGGAAGTTGACTTAAAGATAATTAATCTGCTCTTTTCCCCACGTTAATTGAACGTTCCTCTAAACGTTAATGAGCAAATTGCTGGGACAATGGAGCTAATACCCGCTGTCCCTGATTTGTTCCCGACTGGGGGCCGTGGGGACAGCAGGAGAGATCACTGCCACCCTTCAGCCTCTCCCCACATCAATACTGCCAGTAATGAGGGTGGATAAGGACACAAATCCTCCCACAGAGACCACATCTAAAGTCTTCTCTCTTTATCCAGCATCAGACCCTCAGCACTATATATATAAGGCACATACGCCTAGGCGTTACCAAAGGAGAATTCATTTTAACCAGATTTTGCAAAAAAAATTTAGGAAAGTGAAGTGGTATTTTTGTTTTTATTCAATTCACATCAACGTGAGAATTAAATATATTAAATTAACCTGTTAATGCAGGCCTTGCTCACGATAGCCATATTTTAGTACACATTTGACACATTCTTGTGTCAGTATAATGCTGTTTGCTAACATGAAAATATTAATTACTTAAAATGACTTATTGATCATTTCAAGCGAATAAAATGAGCACTAGAATTTAATTAGATGAATAAATAAGTAGGGAAGATGGGGTGTGGAGGTGTGAAAATGTTAGGAGGTAGAAATTTTGCAAAACCATTACGTTAAAAACGATCATCTTCTTGACCAACATTTATCAGTCTAGTAATAATCCTGAATAAATACATATTAAATATTCTGGTCCAACATAAATACTTATAAAAATATCAGGATGAATACAAATATAATAAATATAACAAACTAAATTAAAGTCACTTCTACCGTTATTAAAGAACGTGTCCTTTCAAATACTGCCCTCTAGTGACGATCATGTGCAAGCTCTCATTAGAGTGATCGTCACTCGTGTGACGCAAATTATTGCGTCACACGAGTGTGTGAGAAAACTAGATAAACGAAGGCGATTTTTCTTTGAAGCTGCAAAATATTATAGGAGCATTTTTAATTCATTTAACTTAGTTTTATAGAGCAGTCTGAAGTGAAACTTACTGAGTCAGAGCTGTTGGTGATATTACAAGGAAAACGTGCAAATTTGAAATATTTTAAAAACCCAGTCAGTGAAGAAGTGTTTTAAGGCAAATAATATAGAACTATAAAATTATTGCAGTTTGACTGGCTACATAAAATGGCTACGTTTGTACAGTGGACATTCATAAATAAAAAAAAGTCCTGCCTTCTTTGTTTTCAAGACTGAACGGTAATTGTACGACCTGTAACTCAAGGAAATAGTGCATAAAAATGCCAAGAAACTCAGTGTGTGTGACTTTTGTTTTTGAGAAGACATGACTACAATATATTCTCTGTTCCGCCAACGAAACTTCACAGATTTTAGGACATGGTTTGTGAGCATGAGTAGAGACGAAACACGGGTATCCAACCGAACTTTACCAACGTCCTAGCCCAGAACTCTTTTCACACATGCATATACATTTATTTCCTTTGGGTTTGTGTGGTTTGGGACAACCCAATAAAGTCAACTTTATTCACTTTTTGTGAAAGGGGAAATATATATATATTATACAAAAATATACAAAATTATATCCAATATTCTACAACTCTCTATATTGAAATCAAACCTCAGAAAAACATCTTACCACCCTTGCTTATAATACACCTCAAACTTAATCTTTTCATGCTTGTTCTGTTTATTTTGAATGTGTTATATGTATTAATTATTGTAAGCGTCTTTGAGTTCCTGAAAAGCGATATATGTTATATATCTATCTCACACATCACTTGAGAACAAAGCAATGCTGCCTCCTAGCGGAAGAAAAGGCGAATAACTTTCTTTCAGCAAATACAGGTAACACGATCAATAAACTGCACAGTATATTTTTTAACATCTTTTATTCAGTTTTTGATTTGTGATTGTCAGTGCACCTTGGGTTTAAGCATAGTTGTGTATCTGTGTTGACTGTGTGGTCTGAGAGCTGGTTGCTTGAGTGTTGAGTTTATTCAGTGGAATGTGACAGTTGAAAGGTCACAAACTGTTAACAGGGGTCAAACACAAGGTGCATCATTTTTAAAATCATCATTCAAATAGAACACACCAATACTGACAACACTCAGATTTTCAATCACGTGTCTACTATCACCAATCCCACTCATAAGGTATGAACCTTCTTAAGAGGCCCCTTTCATCCAGTGTGGGACTATATCAGTAAAATAATCCACTGTGATTATACAAAATTCTCCAACTG
The DNA here is from genome assembly GCF_029633855.1 of Hoplias malabaricus. Lineage (NCBI taxonomy): Eukaryota > Metazoa > Chordata > Actinopteri > Characiformes > Erythrinidae > Hoplias > Hoplias malabaricus. Next base: position 16,721,028 of record NC_089806.1, on the reverse strand, counting down.
AAGAACATGGACCCTTGTGAGAAGAGTTAAATTATGAAATATTGGTTACAGACTGGATAAGGATACTCTCCTTCGTGGGTAACAAGGCTTTCAAGCATGGCAAAATACTCTGGATAAGAGAAAACAACCGTAAAGCAGACACTGCACTGGACTTAAACTAATAAGCAATTTCTTACATCTTGAACACGCCCCAGATTTGTGTTCTCCTCTGAGGTAAAACCCTGTTGTGAGCAATGGGGGATATTAAATGATACCAGCATACACACACAAACACACATACAAGCGCAAACACATCTCTAGCCCTGCTAACAGTGCCCTGTGCATTGAGCGTAAAGAGACCCTGGGAAGAGTGTAAACTTTGACTTGTGTAAACCTGAGGTCACCCATTATCAGTCTGCAGGGGCCCAAAGAGTTAAAGTGCCCATAGCAGGTTAAGAATGGGGGCAGAACAGCATTTCTGAGACATTTGGAAGACATGAAATGATCAGTATCAGAGGAACAGCCTCCTACGTGGCCTCACCTCAGCATTAAACATGTTGGACTTGGGCTACATTTACATTACAAACCTAACTGCTTGCTTACAGTTTTTTTTTTGCTCAGTGATCATATGTTTTTAAAGGAGTTGTCTGGCCTAAAAATGTGTATCCATCTTTTAATATTCATCATCAGACGTGGGTTCTCCTCACGTTTAAAGATGTATGGATTGAATAGTTTAAAAGAAATACACCAGCATCCCTTGAAAGTGAATAAACCTCTACTTTATACTCCATGTATATACTCAGTGAATAATGTTACACGCATTATGAACGATAAATAAATGAACTAGCAGCACAAGCCTTCATAATAAAGACTAATTACTCAGAAGAGCTTGACAGATGATCATAGTGTGGCCAAAAATGTGGAAAGAGTTCAGATATCACGTCAGGAACCACATTTAAGTGGTTCAAGTCTTATTTGTCTTTACACTGCTGTGAAAATATCAGATGTTTGTTGCAGTAAAGCAACAAAGTGCATTCTTTTTATTTGAGGAGGTAATGTGAATGTAGCCCATGTCTACACTGGCAAAAGACTGAAATCATGCAACAAAGACTGTCTCAGACATAAAACTAATGAAAATATTAATGGGGTGGAAAGAATATAAGCAAAAACACGGTTTCTGTTTGAGCCGATTTTTAGTGGCCTGCAATGGCAGAATAACTCAGGAGCAAAAGTAAATGCACACTCTCATTGGCACGATGCATAAAATATCAACAACACCTCAGCCCCGGAGGGAGGAGAGAGAGAGAAAAAATTGAGGAGGAAATTTAGCAGTTGTAATTACAGTCAAACAAGCAGGAAATGTGAAATATCAGCGATGTTTCTGTTAATATAAAAATATGTTAAATTGAGGTTTCCTCTCTTGCGTGTGAGGTAAAGGAGAGCTTATCTGTCTTTACACCCTGCAATTAAAAAGCTTTCTCATGTGATCAGCTTACATAGAAATAAAAATTAGAGAAGCACAGTGCAAGGCCTGAATGTCTACGGGAGATTCACTGGGTGAGTGGTTTTTTTTTTCAGTTTAAGATAACCAAAACAATCAAATACTATCAAGGAGTGCAGTGAAGTTTAGATAAAAATATATAAGACTCATTTAAGATCAATGATAGCACCAGGGAGAGCAGAGATATTAGCCAAGCACTGGAATAGTACATTCATCATACTCATCATTATTTTCGTGTTTAGGGATTCCTATGCCATTTGCGTGACACAGTGAAACCTACTATCAGCTGCAAGCTCTCCAGGATTCAAATTATATTTGCACAATAAAATAATATTTATATATATTGTAAATATACTGCTATATGTGAAACACTTGTATATAAAAAAATTTGACCTTCGGCCAAAGTTTAGTAACACAATCATGTAGAAAAATATGACATCTTGACTTTTTCAAACAACTACGGTATATACTGCAGCTACAACTTCAATTCTCATTTAAATGCTAAAACAATCATAATACGAAGAGATATTAAAAAACAAACAAACAAACAAAGGAAATCACAAGGGCTACATTATACATGACTTGGCAAAGCCCTTCGACGCAAGGCCGAGTTCAGCCATGTTTAAACTTGAATCAGGTAGTACACGCTCGAGTCATTGCATCTCTCATTTGAGCTATAGCTTAATTCTAGTAATGCTTATTGCTTAAGATGAGTGTTGTATAGGGGTTGTGTCCTTTCTAGTGTGTAGTGAGATGAAATCACAGGTCATGTACTGAAAGCATTAAAAGTGGCCATAGATGGGTAAAAAGGAGGCTATAGAGGAGGGAGTTCAAAAATATGGACATTTCATTCCATAGACTGACTAGACGTTAGATAAAATTAAAATGTTGATGAACTCCCATTTCCTCTCTGTCCAAAAAAAATGCATCTCCATGTATATTTTTGTGTTTTTGAAATATATGAACACAGCAATTGTTCCTTACATGTGAACATTTAATGGTAAATGTAACGTTACAAAACCTGATTACACAGACTTCCATTTAAAATTAAGAATTAGTTGGCCATCCCCTGTAAAATGTATTGGAGATGCATTTTTTTTTTTGGGAGAGGACCAATATTATTCCTTTCAATTTGACTATATTGCTGCAGGCTAGCTTCTGATTTCATGTCTTCTAATAACTAAAAAAACAAAAATAAATAGAAAGTGCTCGCTTCCCTATTTTTCTATCCTAGAAAGCTGGAAAAGAAGGGAAATAGGGAAAACCTGACCAGGCTAAATCAGGACTGTAATCAAACAGAATACACATACTGAGAAGAGTGTGTGCATAATTTAAAGAAGTAATGGCTGATTTGCATGTAAATTACAGTATGTCTATCTAAAGTATGAACACAGTCCTAAGACTGTTCTTTACATCAACTGTGGTCACTTCACCCTTTGAAGATGAAGCAAGCAAAGCCAGGATTTCCCAATATTTGGTCAGTGCCAATTTAAAGAACGTAGTGTAAACCATTTCAAGATTTTTGACCAGGCTATTTAGGACTGTGTTCAAAGGTAGAATGCAGAAACTGATGTTTGTGCAAATCCTAAAACATCAATGGCAAGTTTATGTGTAATGCAAGAAGTTGGGTACTCCTGTCTATTTACATTCTGTTGACTTTCTAAATAGAAAAAAATAAATACATCCTTGACAGGAATTAACATTCTCTGCACATTTAAATGCAAAATTTAAATGTATTCGCTGAGTTTAACACATTGGAAGAAATAAAGAATTAAAAATCTAAAAATGTTTAAACATTTTTTTTAAGTATCAACAAATAAACAGTAATTATTTATTAAAATGTGAGAGATTTATCCTCTGTAGAGGATGTGTACTTGTAATACGTAATATGATCAGGAATGTCCAAACTTTTGCATAGGAACCTAAATTGCAGCATGTCCATCTACAGAATGAACACAGTCCTTAGACAAGCACTGGTCTCGACAGCACTCCTGTCCTGCTTTTTACCCTCCTGTGGCCACGTCATCAATCTATTGGCCCCTGGAAAATGAGGCGTGTGAAGCCCGGGCTTCCTGACAGTGGTGCAGAGCAGAAAGGGCACGCGGGACGGAAGGCGTGGGTCCCGTGGGGAAGTGGCGTCTCTGCCCAGTACCGGGCCGTCCTCTCTGAGCACACGTGGCCGCAGGGCACGAAGGTGTGTGTGGGAGCACCGGCATCCACATAGAAAGCTGGTTCACAGCCCAGCCACAGGGGCACATAAGGCCCCACGGTTCGGCAGAGGGGGCACTCTCTTCGTCCCCCTGTGCCCCCACCAGCCACTTCCTCTCTCTCCCGGCTGCGCTCTGGCCGCTGACCCCAGTCATGCCGGCCATGGACGTGGCCACAGGCAAGGTAAGCCCAAGGCTGCCTCTCCTCCAGGCTGTGGCTGCGTGGCAGACTGGGGAAGGCCAGAGTGCTCAGGCCCACAGGACACTGGGGCCTAGCTGCATTTAGCTCCAGACGCAGGGCATCCAGGTGCCGCAAAGTCGGTGCTTTGAGCAGGCCTTCAGCTGTGCGCCACAGCAAGGTGGCTCCACACAGGTCCACCAAAGAGCCATCCTGAAGGGCACTGCTCTCACCCTGAGCCTAGCAGAGACCAGGAAATATGATCAACAAATCTACCAAGAGCCAAATTACATTTTTATCACAAATCAGAATCTCTTTGAAATTCTCATCTTATCAAATGTTTAACACAACTCCATATTTTTTCTTTACTTTGTTTTTAGTTATAAATAAATTAATAATAATAATAATACAAATCCTCACCACCATCCTCATGACTTTATCTGAGATCATTACACAGCAACAACTACCCTGTCTCTTACAACCTGTTATTTTAATGCTCTTACAATTATGTCTGTGGTAATCACAGAAAAGAGAAGAGAAAAGATGAGCACAATAGCACAGAGCCTTCTTATTTGTTTTTGTACTGTACTAGGACCCAGATTCTAAGGTCTTAAACCATACTACTCTTGACCAGCTTGTGGCTTTCCTTGTACGTCATTCTCAAAAGAAAAACAGGATATCCTAAGGATGTGGTGGCATATAACAAGATATGAAGTTTCAGTGTCAGCCATTTTGCTATGTATCAGAACCGGCATGGGTGGCAAACATGTCAAAAATGAACTTTAGAGCAGTGGTTCTTAAACTGCAAACTGTTGGTAAGTAAAGCAGGAGGAAGCTGTATCCGGGAAGACAAATATCTACTTTATTAAGGAATGTATTAATAAATGTGTAAATAACAATGTAATGTAATATATATATCAACAGAATCCTAAAACAGTTTAACACTATAAGCTCCATGCCTTGACCTACTGATACAAGTGCGTAGAGCCGCTGAGCCACGTTGTTTTAACCTATAGCCGATTAAAACACATAACTGATATTAAACTGACCTCACATCTTGTTTTTAATTTTTTTTATAACACTTATTACACTTATTTTTCATACATTTTATATGTTATATGTCTAAAAATTCAGTTAAGGTGTAGTTATTTGTATACTCTCTATAAATTTTACTCTATTTTAGATTATGTTTGTTTAAGCATGCAAAGCTCATGTAAAAATGCAGATTTTGCCTTATGCCCCCCCCCCCCCCCATGCCCCTGGAACAGTGGAAGAAGGTGCTATTAACTGAGGTTAAGGGTTGAGTAGTTTTCAAACACCTTTAAATTACAGTTCACAAAACTGTTATGCATGTTCATTCTTTTTTTTTTTTTTTTTTTTAAAGAATATTGTCTAGGTTCACTGCCATTCCATTTTTTAGAAAACTCTTAATTTTTGTGATTCCACCATAAACAAACCTGACCTGTATCTATTTAAGACTACCGAGCCAGTATTCAAGGAATTATTGTAATGATTAATTTCTGAAATTTAGTGAAAACATTTACCAGTTGTCCACGTATGGGGCCAGATCTGGTCTCTCTCAGAGTGTAGACATCTCCACAGACAGAAATCTCCCTCCACATGCCCTGCTTGGAATCTTCTGGGAAACCCAAAGGATGCATCACTAGCACTCCATTGGTGGTGAGCCCATCCATGTGTCCATCTGGGTTTTTCCATTTGGTGGCCTTTTCCTGCAAGAATGAGACAAATCAGTCTAAGAATGACTATTATTATGCTGCAGCACTATTGTGTGTAGTAAAACTTTTCTATATTTTACCAAAAGATTCTAATATTTTAGCATGAATACCAACCCCAAGGAAAATGTTTTTAGAAGAGTCGAAGCCAGCTGCATAAATACGAGCAGTGTAGGGGGGATTCCGTTCACAGACTACCCTGCAGGCAAAGCGCGAAATGGTGCTGGGGGCAACTGAAGAGTCCTCACTTTCTTTGGATCCTCCAGGTGTATCAGTCACCACAAAGTCTATGGGGCTCTCCGTGGAACGGCCAATCTAAAGGCAAGGACAAGAAAAGTGAATTATTAACATGTTATTCAAATATAAAAAATAAATCTCTGAACATTCATTCATTATCTGTAACCACTTATCCAGTTCATGGTCGCGGAGGGTCCAGAGCCTACCTGGAATCATTGGGCGAAAGGCGGGAACACACCCTGGAGGGGGCGCCAGTCCTTCACAGAGCAACACACACAAACACATTCAAACCTACGGACACTTTTGAGTCGCCAATCCACCTACCAATGTGTGTTTTTGGACTGTGGGGGGAAACCGGAGCACCCGGAGGAAACCCACGCGGACACTGGGAGAACATAAATCACTGAACATCTCCATGTTATTTGGTCACTGATAATGTATGTACATCTGGATGCATTGATTAAAACTAGATACCAGAATTTCTTAATATGGTTTGAACTCATTATACATGAAGTATTGACAATGTTTTAAAACATGCAGCAGAACTGCAGTATAAAAACTGTACAGATGAAATGTAAAAAATAAAAGTGCACATCAGTCTATTTAGGTTATTTGACTTTTTAAATATATTTAGCACTTGGTATTCTGAATACATTTCATTAAACAGTAACTTAGACAAGAAATATTTAAATTAGTGAATTACATTTATTTAAATGCACCCACTGATGACAAAGATGCTCAATTGTTCTCAGGGAAAGAACTGTACTGTTGTGTTTGATCCTTGTGGTAGTTTAAACAAAGCATATCATGTGGAATTTCATGTAGACCCCAGAACTGTGATAACTGCTGGATAAAGAGTGTAATATGTAAGTAAGTAAATAAGTAAGAAAAATAAATTAGTAACAAATGTTATTTGGAAGGGCGGCACGGTGGCGCAGCAGGTAGTGTCGCAGTCACAGTGGGTTCGATTCCCGCTCCGGGTGACTGTCTGTGAGGAGTTGGTGTGTTTTCCCCGTGTCCGCGTGGGTTTCCTCCGGGTGCTCCGGTTTCCTCTCACAGTCCAAAAACACATGTTGCAGATGGATTGGCGACTCAAAAGTGTCCGTAGATGTGAGTGTGTGTGTGTGTGTCTGTGTCGCCCTGTGAAGGACTGGCGCCCCCTCCAGGGTGTATTCCTGCCTTGTGCCCAATGATTCCATGTAGGCTCTGGACCCACCGCGACCCTGAATTGGATAAGCGGTTACAGATAATGAATGAATGAATTATTGTTATTTGGAAGGAGTTAAATTGTGATTTACATTTTCTTAAAAATCTAAAAACTAACTAGACAACTGAGCAATGAATCTAGAATATACAGGTAATAAATAAATCAGTCAAAGCCTTAAAAAGCATTACTTCTGAAATGACATATGCTGTTTTACAGTTTTCAGCTTTTCACCTGGAACATATCTGTGTCATCGTCATGACAGTATTCCACAACCACAGTCTGATTCCTCGAGAGGGTGAAGGAGATACTGTGCTGACCCCTGCTGTTTACTGCCTGAAAGAAAGGTCAAAGCCATTCATTAAACAAAACCCAGATCTATATTATTATAATCCATTATGGCCAAAACTTCATATACATTCTTTTAAAAAGGCAGGAGATAATAGTGTATTAAACAGCCTTTAATTTATTCAAACTACTTCATATTGACTTGTCCATCCACTCCTGCTACATTAAGCTACCCACCTTGCTGTCTTGTGGGTTGTTGAGGATGTGCACTGTGCTTGGCTTGACGCCATTAGCCTTTGCTCTCTTGTACAGTGCAAAGCGACTCCTCTTTCGACCCTTATCTCCACCAGGGAGGGAGCCATTGTACCTGGAGATCAAAAAACAAAAATTTAGAGACGTTAATCCTACTAGGAAAATGTGGGTGCTTTAATATTGGATAAAGTGTGTGTTACAATTACACAAAGGCTACCATACATTTATATATATACAGAGACTATTCATTTATTACTAATACTGCTACTGTTATGTTAAAGTCATTTACTAACACATTTAGAAACAAACACTCCCAATATGCACAAAGCTATGAAATGGTATGCTTAATGCCACCAGACTATCTTCTGCTATTTTTAATATTCAAGTATTTTTCCATATTAAGATCATAAATGTGCTGTGACAAGGTATAATTTCAAGGAGGGCATTTGACAACTGAAATCCACTGATGTGGTCTCACACACACACACAGATACAAAGAGGCAGACAGAAACTGAAAAATGTTATCTTATCTTAAAAAAACAACAACAAAAAAAAAAACACCTTTGTTCCATTACACAACTTGGGTGGTGTTACCTGGCCACACACTGAATGCCACTTCACATGGTATTAGAAAGAAAACATGTCTGATCTCGTCTTAGGCTTAGTGGTTAGGCTGCATGCCTTTACAAAATAAACAGGGGAATTTTTGCCAGTCCTTGGATTATAAGACCACGGAAAAGTTTCAGTTAAGAGGTTTTGAGATATTTTGAGCAAATCAGATGCACGTGGCACCCTTAATAGATATACAGAGCTTCAGTGTCCCATGTGCTTCATTTCTCAAAGGGATCTGAATGCTTTGTACACATTAACTCAGTTTGGCATCCAGTCTCCACAGCCTGCAGTTTGCTGCTGCCACAGAAAGACTTTTGTTCTTCCTGCAGCTATCAGTGACAAACAACACAAGTGAGTCAAAGCATGGGAAAATGATGAGACATTTACCCAGTTACTGTTTTAAAGGCCCTAAAGGCAATAACAGATTTATCGTATAGACCAAAATAAATACAGTACAGTAACAGTTGATTGGATGTCAGTACACCATACTGTTAACTTAAAAAATGTTAAAAATAATGAATTCCTTTTTAAAAAAGGAACCTCAAAATCCTATCACTAAATAACCTCTTATAAACTAATAAAAAGACAGCATGCATAAATCAAGCATGTGGACAACAGGGTTCCTTTTAATGTGGCTCAACTGTGAATTTGTCTTTCGAAGTTGTTTAAGCACATTTTTTAAATATATAAATTTGCTGCATCTCCCACACAAGCTTCAGTGTGCCACTTGTGTGACCTATTTTTTATTTTTTTAAATATCTGCATGGTAAGCAGTGGTGCAAATGAATTCACTGTCCAGACTGTTCAATGTGCCAGTTCAGCAATGTACAGTCAGACAGCATAGACAGAAGAGCAGCACAGCAGAACTAGCATATGGACGAGTGCATACACACAGAAACATATACAGAGGGTCCTCGACTTACGATGTCGATCGTAAACCAATTTTCGGTGCAAGTTGGAACATACGTACATACTGTACGTAAATAACATACTGTAAGCACTTATCCTATCCTAACACATATCCTAACACAGTAATTATCAAAAAACACCTCTGTCCGAGCCGCGCAACCGTGTATTCTTTCGCCGCGCACACCAAACACGAAGTTCGCGTTACGACATTTGCGACACGAAACCACTTAAATCGAAACAAGGCTTTATACAGTAAATGGGAGATGTGTCATAACCGTGAAACATCTTAACTCGGGACTGACGTAACCCGAGGACCTCCTGTGTGTGTGTCTATATATATATATATATATATATATATATATATATATATATATATATATATATATATATATATATATATATATATATATCAGAATTACATATGAAGACACATATAGCTGTTTTAATAGTTTGTTTCTATAGGGAAAAAACACACACACATTTTCTCTCCAACTGCCCATATTTAATACCAGATTAAACCTTCCTTGATCAATTTTATCATGACCATTTCCCTAATGCCATCACGTTTCATACGATCAGATTATTAGCACAAGTGTAGTTTACTACAGGAGCCTTTACTGTCACCAGCACACCTCAAACATAAAGCAATAGTTTCCAAATAATAAAGACAACTGTTTTGAAGTCATAGCAGTAAACGTCTGTAATATTACTTACTATTTTAAACTACAACATGCAATTTGCCCGGATTCAGTTTGGTATTTACTTGATCTTGGTATTTACCAAGGCCTGTACAATGATAGAGCAATTATTTACAAATTCTAAACACTATGCTCAATATTCTGCTGAAAATTTGTTGCACAGCAAAGACTGAATTCCAAGCAAAATGAGTTCATTCAGATAATATACAACCTCTACCCTGTCCCCTCATCCTCTTATGTTGCTAGTAGCCACTTTATTATTATTATTATAGTAGACACTTCTCATGCATGTTCGACTACAGTCGAAGTTAGCAAACCCCTGTTAAAAGGGAATTGAGAGGCAGCTTTAAAATGACCCACATCAGTGTTTTTCACAATGGGGATTTAATGTTTCTAACAGAAAACCTCTTCTAGCAAAGAACCCTTTCATTTAATTTTGCTCTACTTCTGATTCTGGTACTGTTTAGCTCCCTTGAACCATTTTTCTGTATATCAACACAGACAAGTTTACATGAATCACTGCAGAAGACAGTCTTATTTCTTATTAGAGAAACAACCTTGAAAATACAAGTTGGCCGCACGAAATAGTTATAAAAACCATGTTTCACTGCTGTGCTGAAGTCAAATACGCACTGGTTCTGAAACTTTCTTAAAATAACTTAACAGATTTCACCAATGCAACAATCTATGACCTATGTTTCTAATTATAGTTACCACAATATTGCACCTCTGTGTCCACAAAACAAATTACAGCATGTCTGCGCACTACCACAATTAAACTGCTGAAGTTTTATTGTAAAGTAAGGAACACAATCTGCTGACATATTAACTGTCTGTTTGGACTTGTTCTAACTCCATGTCTAAATCTAGGACTGTGGTAAAAATACAACTGTTTAAAACAGGCATGCACCCTGCTGAAATCCAGCCCACTCACTCAATACACAGCATCATCCAATTAGTCATTAGATTCGATTTTTGTGCCACAGTATTGCTTGGACATTTTCCGGCACACAACTGGATTCAGGCTATGGCTTAAATTAAACTCACTTCAATATCAGGACGTTTGTGAACCTATGCATTGTCTAGGAATATTTTTTTTGTTTGTTTATTTTAAAGATTACAGCATGTCCCAAAAGTACATTAAGAAAGAGGGGCTTCCTGAAATGTCACCATACTCCCAGTAGGCCTTAAAATATTTATTAAGACCTTTAATTTATTGAGATCTCTTCACTGAGAATAAATATGCAAGTGTTCATTAATCAATTAAAAATAAGTGTTCTTGGTCAATACGTTTATCAATTAGTTTGCAGTTTAAAAAAAGATGCACACCAGTGCTAGCTTGGCACTAATAAATAATTACCTTATCTTACTAAGAAAATACAAATTCCCACAACTTGCGACAATTAACATTATTAAAGCAAATGGTACTCAGGCTACTTAAGAAGTGAAGATTTATTCATAGTTTCATTCATTCAAACAATCTCGTATATGGCTGACATGTTTATTAAAGGACTGACATGAGGAAGTTTGTTTATTTCTTTTTAAAAATATAATAAAATTAGATAATGTTGAAAGACTGCTGAGACATGATCTATTGAAACTGATATTCTAGGCAACATAATACTGAGTTTCAATAGCTTAATTACAACACTAATTACAAAGTGTATGACCAGATTAAGAGAAATATGGGTTTCAAAGAGCCTGAATTTAAATATAAGGCTACAGAAGCTAATGGGAAGTAATAAGGCAAATTTCAATTTATTTTCACTCCAAATGGAGGGGCATTCATTTTGAGCTTGCCAGCTCTAGGAAGTTATGGTTTCCTGTTGACTAAGAGTGATATTCATTTACTTAGGCAACAGAAAATGATGCCTGAAACTGGTAATAAAACATCAAGTCAAACCCTTAACATGGATTTAACATTTTATCACATTGAATTCTAAATACATCACATCCACCTACTGTCATATCAGTATGATATCCTACAAGACAATAAGCAACACATTTCAAGTACAAAGAAAAGATCTGGAATAAAAAATGAAGTGTGTGTCCTAAAGTCTTAAGCAGCAGTGAAAATGTATAAGCAACAAATTCTTCTATGTTTAACTGTCAATTTTCTACATAGACAGACTCTTCAAAACATCTGTATCTAAAACAGGCCTAGCCAAAGGTCCAATAACTGGTACTGCAACCAGAGGCTAAAAAGGTGGGGCTACAGGCCTATTAACACAACTGCCTTACACAAAAGTACACTTTAACAAGTAATGAATCATTGCAGGTTGATCTCGTTCTGGGAGATTAACGTCTTTTTCCAACATGCTGCCATAAATTGACACTTTTCTGTCATGGTGCCAACTCATGTACACTTTACTTTGCAGTAGACATCTCATGTGTGTCACACAGAGTAAGAACACAAATTTAAATGTTATTAACAGTAAAGTAAGAGGCATGAACTAATCTTAGAAGAGAATTTTAACAGAGAAATGTGTCCAGAACAATATCCCAGATTTTATCATTGTGCCGCTTGAAGAGTTAGGAGTGACCAATATCACAATATTTGTGCTGCAGTGATGGTTTGCAATAATGTGTACATTGTGCATTATAGTTATTGCATTTTTATAGAAAAGGAACAAAACTTTGTTACATGTTCTGAAATGTTTGAGATTTGTTCAGTATGAGGTACAAAACAGCCCATATGATATTATGCTGAGTAATTTTTAAATAATTTGAGGAAGAAACTTATTTTATCTAGGCTGCTTGATATCTACATCTGTAACTGTTGATTAGTCTTAACTGAAACTTCCAAATTGACAATCTGAATCTATATGGAAAGAGATGGAGGATAACAATTAATATTGTTTACTTTGAAAGGCTTAGCTGGAGAGTGTTAAAAATAACCCCAACGCGTGGAGGCTGAGGTTTAACCCAACTCATACTGTGATTTGTTAACAGGTTTCATGATGGTGACATAGCACAACAAGAAAGAGGAAGATTAAAATAATTTAGTGACTTGTACACGTAAAACTTATGATTTTAAGGTGCACTTCTCAATTTCACCGTCATGCCAGTGCGACTGTATTTCCAACACACATTCACCAGAAGGATGCACATCCTGAATCCTGAACAAAGCAAGGTTTAAATGTGTGATACATACCAGTGACCACGTAGGCAAACCACAACAAAAATAGGCACTCCGGTCTGGAGTGCTGTTTTCCAAACACGTCTTCTCAAGCGGAGAATTATTATTATTACTTTTTTGTTTGTTTGTTTGTTTAGCAATTGCAGCAGCACAACTATTTTTAATCAATTCCTTCATATTTTACAGTTTAATAGAACTAGTTAGAAAACTAAATTAAATTGTCTAATGCACCTTTAAGAAGTTGCTTCTATAGTAAATAAATGCCATTAAAATCTGTATCTAGATGGATCTATATGAACAGAAAAACATGACTAACCATATTCTAACGACTCAAATCTGTTTCACTACATTCATGTTCCACTTTACCCAGCGTTAGTTTGTGCTCTACTTTACAAAAATATGATGGCAGCATGATATTTATCAGTCCAATGTGATATCCCAGTTGTTTCCATTGATGTTCTGATATCAATTTCGATTTGTTTATTTGTACATGTGCCTCAGAAAATATTAAAATGTATATCGTTATTCGAAAAACTAGCACTGGGTTATTACTGACCCCAGAAGATCACCTAGCCCTAGGTGTAATGGCTATGCTCTAGCTGCATGTAGAATGACCTCAGTTTACGTTATTTACTTTGAAGTTGGTAATATTTAAATAGACAACTACAGACAGAAACTGACCAATGAGTCAATAGTGTTAACATTAATCGTATTACTTAACACACCCTTTAATATATGAGCTGCAGGCTATCATACACCATATACAACTAAGCATATCAAACAGCAGTGGCTCAAGCTAACGTTAACGTTACTTCTGAACACGCTGCTAGCTAACGTTAATGTTAAAGCTCCGTGTACTAACGGTTAAACCATTCCTTGAACGAAGAAACCGTGGATATCAGACACTATCTTAGCTTTCACTTCTAGTCTTTAGAGTGGGTTAATGTGAGAGGGTGGCCATGTGGACTAAACTGAGCTCTTACTTACCCGAGTATCACCAGTTCCCCGTATTTCACCGGATCTTTAGAGCGGGCATGTTCGTCCTGGTTCGGCGACAACATGGGACTCAAGAGTGTCGCTTTCCTCCGCTTTCCTCTACAACAAACGACCAAATAAACCGTCTAGAGCCACGAATAAGTAACTTGAAATGCCAGGTGTCGTTGGCTGGGTGTCTATTTCAAGCGGAGTAGAGGATTCAGGTGTGGTAGGCGGATTTATTTAGGTTCATCTCCCTTTATGAATTTGTGCGGGAAACGTGGAGCAATACCCGAACCAAGTCAGTCTCAGCGGCGGAGGGAAAAAAAAACGGCTCAGAAAAGAGTGGACCGAACCATTATCACTGTAGGGGTGAAAGAGTCACGAGTGAGACATATAAAAGAACGTATACTCTTTTTAAAGCTAGATTTAGGTATTATTTCTCATTAAAGTAATAATTATAAGGCACATACACACTGTGATGAGGAACAAACGTTCTTATATGTATTCATTAATTATTTTAAAGCTGTGTCTCTCCCTTTCCAGTGGACTGAATGCTGAGGCCTGAGTGCGAAACTTGCCTTTAACCATTACGTCAGTCTCTAATAGTAAGCTTCAGCTATGGAGTAGGTGATAAATCCGGCCGCCTTACAGCTGAATAAACCTCACTCCCTCCCAAAGGAAGTCTACGTTGAGTTGCTTTTCATTAGTAACAAGTTCAAGAAACTTAAAAACCTCTGTTTTCAGAATTAGCTGCGTTTGGTAAGTTGAAAAAATACACGAGGAAGGTCCATTCATAGAATTGTAAAATTTCCGAGTAAATACTGCATTAGATGAACTCATACGCTTTCAGAAAAACGGAGATCAGCAGTCAGTCTTAAGGCATAGGGGAATGATTTATGTTAAGTACACGTCTCAGAAGGATAGAACTGATTCAGTTACTTTAATAGTCTGATCTCATCTCGTGTCAGGTAGAAAGATGCTGCATTTGCACATGAAAAGGAGAGTCTTGTCCACTGGGAGGCGCAGCAACTCATCAACACATAAAGCTCTCAATGTCCACGTTGGACACGTTGACATTCACTGTGTGCCACACACTGGGTTTGCTTTGTGCTCCACAAAATAAATAAGTTTCCCAAAAGCAGGCTTTTTATTGTTCTAGAGGAATTCAGTAATAAGGCCTGCATTAGTGACAGTTTAATACCGGAAGACACCGAATGTCTTTTTAAGTTTTTTTTTTAATTCGACAAAAGTGTGTGTGTGTGTGTGTATGTGGTATGTGGATGGGTGGGGTGTCATATTTTATATCATTTCAACTACTGTTGTACTGCTATTTTCTGCAAGGACCATGTTAGTGTAACATTATTCATCTTCAAGTGACCCAACTTTTAATCAGTTAAATTATAAGCACAATTTTTCACTAGCAAAAGCCTCCTCGGAGAACAGACAAGTAAATCATTATAATTATTGCCTGTTGATCAAGGGCATTTAAGACTGATACACTGTTACTACAACATCCTGAACATCATGAAATCAGAAATGGCTGATTATGCGAATGGAAAAGGTGGTCTTTGAACAAACAGTCAAAGCTGTATTTAAACATACTTACATTGAGTCAACAGCCCTGATAATCTCTGTGGAGAACAAGGTCTGGTTAAAGCCAGGAAAGAGAGAATGCTGACGTCATGGACAGTTTTGTGCTTCCTTCTTTTCAGAGTTCATAACCCCTGACATGCAAACATTGTCTTTGTAACCTTTGTAGGTCTATCTCAGTGATTTTAAAGAATGTACAAGAAAATAAAGAACAAACCCTGCAAACCATATCTGTACAGATGCATCTCTCTGTACAGTGTGAACATATAAAATCACACAGTACGAATAGCTGTTGTATTAGACACCATTGTACATGACAGGGATTTCTGGTGCTGTGGAATTCACTGCATTCACCAACAGCACTAATTACATCCCTGTGTTTTTCAGACACAGATTATAAACTTCATAGATCTTCCACTTCAGATCATCCCAAAGGTATCAGAAGGTGCTCCTCACTTGTCCATTGCTTTATACCCTTCCAACTGATGCTCAACATGGGGCCTGATGACCTTAGGCTCATGTACAGCATTACAAGCAGATACCCATTATATTGGCTACAGCTATGTTTTTCTGTAGACATACAGAAAGTCATAGATTCAGCTGAAATCTTGAAGATATGACTGAATAATTCTTGATATTTTGTGAGTTTTGAACAGCTATTGTTGACGTTATAGTAACAGCTGGCCTGAGGACACTGAATTAAATATGACAGAGACTGAATGGGTAATGAAGTTCTAAAACATTTATTAGACAGTAGTGCAGGCTCAGGACTGGACATCTGAAGTGGACATCACCTGGTCACATTTGTTTATTCACGTCTACGTTTTGCAAGGTGGTTTAGACTAACGTGTGCAACATCATGTTTGTTTAAGTTAGCAATGTTAATGTGGCCAACACAATAGCAAAACCATTGGATACAACAGTTTTTATTTTTCCAGGTTTGGACTTGATGCTTAACTTAATGGACACAACTTAATTAATTAATGAGCAGAGTGTAATTTTTTTTTCAAAATCAAGTTATTTTGTAATAACCTGTAGTATGAGATGTATATTGTAAAATCACTGCATATGTATATACCTGACATTTTAAAATATGGTGGAAAAGTGTCTATTATATAATTATAAAAGCATGATAAAAAGCATTGAAATGAAAAGTCATTCACATTTCCTGATAAATAGAAAAGTGCTGGAGGAATTTCCTATTTCCCACGCTAGCTCCTACTGTGGATTTCATTGCGCTTCACATTCCACAGCCCAACACTCAAATAAATCAACCATTTTAATTTCAAAGTGCTTCAGTAATAATTTATCATATAGCAATCTTTTCAAAAACACTCAAATAAAGATTTATTATTGTATCTCATAAATTAAAGGTGCCCTATATGATTTTATTTCGTTTTCTAAATAGTAAAAATAAACTGTAACATATTAAGTACATTAGAATATATTTGTTTTAGCAATGACATCAGCACAAATAGATTGTTTGCCTTTGACAGCATATTTGAAAATGTGATACTTTGACAGAGCAGCTCTTCATGCTGTTGAGGTTTGCCTGTGTGTCTGCAGGTGGTCGTGTTGTCTAATGCTGTAGTACACTGGTCGGAATTCAGGATGTGTGTCCTCTCACAACTCTGTAGGTGAACTACAAAAACAGGTGTTGGTAAGAATCGACTAGTGCTATTTTAATTATACCACAAACTTCCACTCAGTCACATTGAGTCAGCATACGTATAGTATTTGTTACCTCAACCACAGTGACAGCAAAAATTACTATCACAGTAACAAGGATGCGTCTAATGCAGAGAAGCAATTTCCCTAAGGGATCTTGTTCTTCTACTTCTATAGAGGTGCCACTGTACTGTCCAAAGGGAGGTTTTCCAGTTTACCCCACTCTCACCCCCTTCTGATGATGTATCTTGAGGTGGGTGGAAGCTTTGAAAATCTACAGCTGTGTGGATAAACTAGTTTGATTTTTTTTCCTTCCAAAAGTAACTGGTGATTGCGTAAGGCATGAGCTGTATAATTAACAATGTAAGTAACATGCACAGAATGGGTTACTTATATGACAGGAATTTGATGAGGAGCACGAGCTAAAAGCTAAAGTTTCCTAATTTACCAGACTTCTGTCTATTAGCCTATAGCTTAGTTAAATTAGCAGTGGTTTTAATTTACATTGTTTATGTTGTATTCCCAGTGGGTTATGATGTATTTGCATAAGACTACTGTGTATTGTATTAAAACTTTATTGATGAATGAAACCATAAATATTACACAGCATTGTCAAACTAACGAATATGAGAGATGTAAATTGCACTAAGAATATTGCAAAACATGTCGAGTAATAAACTGAGCTCTAGCTTTAGGCCAAGCTGCAGCAGAATTTTCATATTTTCCATATGTAAAAAAAATGAGTTCCTGCCTCACTTTTGAGTCCCAATACATTAATATGTGATTTACAAAGGCAAAAAAAAAGTTTTTTCATGAAAACTGCCATGAAGTCAACAGAAGTGGTCTTTTCATGTCCAGATGTTGTCTGTTGTGCTAAACTGTCTGAGAACACACGAGTCCATCCTGAGAAAACAAATCCCATTGTGTCACACGGGGTGTAATCTGAAACCCCAGTCTTCAGTAATCAGTCTTGTTTGTAGGACGACTGCAGCTGAGGGCAAACTGAAGCCTTCTCAGCTCAGCTGCCAGCAAACAATGTAGTTGCGAGACTTTGCCAAGAGCCACTCCATGCACCTGTTAACAAGCTCAAATCCGTTGTTTTTCACCAGTGGCCCATCTTCCAAATGCATTTTAAACACTCCAGGACATACTGTTGCAATGATCTTGGATTATTTCTCAGAATACTGTGAGACAAGTAACAAGAATTGTGGTTTTTCAGTGAATATATTCCTAGCATAAGGAATAATTTCTTAACATTCAAATAAAAAAGTAGCTTTACATTTGTAGCATACATATAAAAAAAAGCAGTTGGACAGCTGAGATATAGAAAGTTATGCCATTACACAGAACTTGTAATGACCCAGATGGGAAGGCTCAAAGAAACCTAATGTTTTTTACTGTTAAGAAATAGCATTTTCATATCTGGTTGAAATGCAGATAATTAGATTCCATTGTGCATTCATATGCTTATAAAGAGGGCCAACTCACTCACGAACACATTTTGTGGCAGATCATACTGAGGCCTTCAGGCAATGCAATACTCTAAAGCCTGGCTTAAGCCTTTTAGTAAAGTAGGTATTACCATAGTCTGCTCAAATGCTGTTTGTGCAATAACTGTATCATAAGTAATCTATTAATTAAAACTAATACAATAATGACCACCCATATCTCAGTAATCATTTCAGAAGCTTAGACTTTGGGCTCTTTGCCAGAGTATGTGCAAAAACAAAGGTCCCATCTGTCAAAGCTCCTGACCAAGTGTCCTGCTGGAAGCACAACCTTCACATCACTTCCTGTTCTATTGGATAACGGCACGGATCATCATTCCATTTAAAAGCAAAGCAGTTTGCATCACTTCCTCATCTGCCCCCCCAACACACACACACAGAGCAAACTGTCACCAGACATGGGGCCCTGAAGGCCCTGTAATTGTTAGCATGTGGATTGGGAAAGGAAATGCTTTCTGTGGCTGTTTCTAAGTACTTGTTGCAGCCTTAAGCGAAAATTAAACAAGCATAGTGAACTAACAGAAAACGATGTCATGGCTGTGTTTTAGTTGCTGGTCATACCAGCAACACAAGAGCTTAATGTTGAGTGCCACACCCTTGTAATTCTGTCTACTATAGAAGTGTGAACATTGTACAGTGTTGCAACAAATATGAAGACATCCATTCAAATTAATAAACTTAACTGCTGCCTTAGTGCAATCAAATCAGCACAGCAATGTTCTAGAAAACATTCTAAAACACTGCAGAATAGTAGAGGCTGTTATAAAGCAGGCAAGAGGAAAACATCCTATTGACATTCCTGAGTTAAGAAAAAAATCTTTGGATGAACAGATGTCTGCCAGCTTTATGACATGTAGTGTGGATATGAGAAAATAATAATAATAAATAACCTTACCTGAAACATCTTGTTTATAATAATCATCATCATCATCATCTTCTTCTTTTCCACTTTTCCATTTCAGGGTCGCGGTGAGCTTGTTTATGTTGTTTATCTATTACTAATACCCCAGAACTGTTGTAAAGCATGAAAGGTCAATCGAGTCTTATTCCACTGAAGTTAAATGAGAAAATTACACTAGAATTTACACAAGAAATGTAATGTTTTTTTTTTTTTTGTATTTCCCGATGTGTAGCATTTGTAAGGATACTTGATACCAACAAGTTTCTGCCAATTGAAAGAAACCTGCATAAACATTTACTTAAAGGTTTCTGTTGCTTGGTCACCAGGAGGCTGGACAGAGGGCGTTTACTAAAGCCTAGCCCCTGACTGTGCCCCCTATAAAGAAGCAAGAACTTCAGCATGGGAGGTGGAGCTGCACACCAAGCTCTGAGCTGCATAGACTGAGGCAAACCTGTGGCCATATGACCTACTCAGTCAGTTTCAGGTCTGAGTACCAATCGGCAGGCTCTCTCTGAGTGTCACCTTTCAAAGATACACTGATATGATAAAAGGGATGAAGAGAGTTGAGGAGGGAAGATAAGAGACAGAGATATATTTATTTTCAATCTGAATGCTCTTGTATGTTAATAAATAGCTAGAAGGCCAAAGTGTTTCTTTACCCGTGTGGAGTAGTTAATGCCACAGCTTCCAACTAACATCAGTTAGATACTTATATGAGTGACTGTCAGCGTCAGAAGACCAAATAAATAACAATACATGTTTCTGTTAGTTGTAATGATGTGTAGCCTTATTCCCTTCAGCTGCCTTTCAGTAAGGTTTTTCCAGAATTATATATGTATCTTTAAAATATCCAGAATTCATGTTGAAAAAAAAATATATTCTTTAAATAAATCAACATAAAGCCTCATAGAATACACGTCTGATAATCTTTACTAAACTTTAACATATTTATATCTGTTGTTCCCCTAAGTTACCTTTCAGAAGTATATTACTGTATCAGGATGAAGCAGTTCCGGAAAATGAATGAATGAAAGAACGATTCATTGTAAAATTAATCTAAATTTCTTTACCTCTGAGTTATTAAGTGGGCACAGAGTTTGACCACAGTACACAGATAGGTACGGTTAGTCTCTATAATAAATAATACGTGAAAGTCCATAGTAATACATGTCTGGATGAGTGGGTGTTTATTGCTTTCTCTTTTACTCCCACAGATGATACTCTATTGTGAGAGGAGCAGACATACTTAATGTGCTCAGTCAGCCTTGCCTAGCCTTGTGTCTGGCAGTGTGTCTGTGTCTGCAGCTCACTCCCAGAGCTGCAGTGTTAGAAGTGTAATAATGTGTGTACACCAAACCCAATGCTCCTGTGCTAATGTGTACAGTGTATCCTGAGTTAATTAGGCCTAACCATTAGTGACTGGGCCTGATTTGTTGTAGGAAGCTGGTGGTCTGACTCAGCAGTTGCAGGACCTATGGGGCTCTCCCTATGGACACCACACATACAGCTGTGCAAACATCTCTAATTATAACAAACTGCACATAAGTTTAGCATCTGTAGATAAAAACAAAACTTTTGTTGTGATGAATGTAGTTGTGTGTTGCTGTGTTTAGGGATGTAACCAAACACACTTCATTAGGATTGACATAAATTTTGATTCTGTAAATAAGATTCAACTATTGTTGTGTATACATTCGTTTATACATAGATATACATTTCTAAACTGTATGTGTACGATATGGTGGTTTTGAAAGGCAAAAACATAAAGAAGAACAGCATGAAAATAAAAACATGCACCACTTTAAAAAATGTTAAAAAAAATTGTAATTACAATGAAACTCACATTTAAAAAGAAAAAAGGAGAACAATGAGGAAAAGAAAAACACCCACCTTTAAAAAATGTAATAACAATTATTACAAATGGGCGGCACGGTGGTGCAGCAGGTAGTGTCTCAGTCACACAGCTTCAGGGGCCTGGAGGTTGTGGGTTCGAGTCCCGCTCCGGGTGACTGTCTGCGAGGAGTTTGGTGTGTTCTCCCCGTGTCTGCGTGGGTTTCCTCCGGGTGCTCCGGTTTCTTCCCACAGTCTAGTAACACATGTTAGTAGGTGGATTGGTGACTCAAAAAGTTCCCATAGGTGTAAGTGTGTCGCCCTGTGAAGGACTCCAGGGTGTGTTCTCATCTTACGCCCAGTGATTCCGGGTAGGCTCCAGACCCACTGTGACCCTGAATTGGATAAGAATTGTTACAGACAATGAATGAATTAATTATTACAAATAATTAAACACATATTTAAATAAAAATAGACAAGAAATTACAGCAGGACAATAGGAAATAGAACCTGTTAAAAAAAAAAGAAGCAATTATACATTTTTTAAAAATCACATTAAATAAAGGACAAAAGAGCAGGTTAAAACAGACAGCAGCTCAGTGAAATTACGTAATCTTGGATTCCATCGAAACTAGAGCAAATGCGGGGTGGAACCAGTTCAAGAACCAGATTTCATTTGGTCAAAAAGGACTAAGAAAGTGCAGGTCAAATATGCTTTCTTGGTCTCCCAACACAGTCACAAAGCACAACTATGATAAACTAAATGGATACTCTTAGTGTTTTAAATGGAAGATGTCACACTGTAAACTATTGTTTAAAATTCAGTGCAGTTTGGGCACTAATTCATTTAAATGTTTTACACTATTGAAACAACTCTAGGTACAGCACAGCAGAAAGATAAACTCTCAGTTTACCGTTGATCAGTTCCTAATTTGTTTTTTCTAAATTTACAAATTTCAAAGAAGAAATTCAAACCCAGAGCTATTTATTTCATTAAATTCACTTTGTAGCATTGTTACCTGCCGTTTCTATTGTGTCATAACTCTGCTTGCAGATTGGAGGGAAGATTAAAAGGGAGTCCTGGGTAAACAATACAGGGAACTTACAAGGCCTATTTAGTCTTTGTTTTGAGAACAGCCATCTCCTACACAGCACAAATATCCACCCTCTCTCACTAAACAAATAAGAAAAAACTGTTCCTGTTCAGAATTTTCAAGGATTTCTGTGTCATTTTGCCAGTGTATTGCAAATGTTTTTAAATGAAAAATGTTTATCAGCTTATTATAATAGCAAATAACTAAATTAAAACTAACAGCAGGTTAACATAAATAAAATGTATCTACAGTCAGCTTGAATGACTATGTCTGCATTAAGGTAGATGATGCATTTTGTGCCTGTATACAAACAGCACAATTTCATATGAAAGACTAGCAGTCAACACTGGTGTGGCAGGTAGTTTTTCACAAGGTGCAAATATATCAATGACAAAAACAGATCATTAGTGCTCATAAGTACTCTTATTTGACTTGTATTGGAATGTATTACACACACAGAAAAAAAAGCCACATGTGCCTCATCTAAAGCACAATCTGGCAAGTAAAGTTCATTCAGCACAGTACTCGGTCAAACTCCACAGTTACACTACACGTTCACAGTAACTTTTAGTCAGGCAAATATGTGTACACTGTCAGAAAATTTGTCATTGTGGTGGTACCCTCAAGCGTACATAATTGTGCGTATATAATTTAAAATTGTATTTATTTCATATGCCCCGTTTCATCTCCAGGAATTAAATTATGTTTTTATATGACACAGTTCTATACTGAAAGATTACAAACATGTATCTCTCCTTCCAATTTTGTACCTTTAAAGGTACATTTACACAGTTTGTACCTTCAGTGACCAATATTGTGCATCTACCGTTTTTCTGAGAGAGTAGAAGATTCCCTTAATGTGAGCTGTAACTGAGATTTTTAGAGAATAATATAATCTGAAATGACTGCAGGGAAGTGAATTTACAGTCTTATTAACAGTACTGGCTAAAATGTCTATTTCTATTGTCTGGCTATGATGACATTTCTGTGATTGCACTTCTGAGAGCCTTAGCAATTCCTACATTTAGAAGGTGATCTCATCTACTTGCCTTTCATTCTTTTATGAAGCTGGTACGTCACCATTCACCACCGTATAATATTAGATCACAAACAGATTAGCTACTGTCTCTAACTTTATATCTACAAGACGGACAGTGGGACAGTGTTTAAAAAGCAGCATTGCTGTCTTTGGTCCAGTCATATCAGCTCAAAACCAAGGAAGCACCCAGGACCATATCATTGTCACTTCAATTTCTCCTGCGATAAGTTTTCTTGACTATTGAAGGACAGGTTGAATCAGGGGTGAACATAAAATGTGGTTCTGACCATTGAAGAACAGAGTGAAAGGGGTAAAACTGGTATGCTGCTCAATAGATGATTTACATTCTATAATTATAAAACCATGATGTGCTATAAAACTAGTGGAGCTGAAAAAACAGGAGGTGAGTGTAGAAACAAGCCGGTGGTCCTAATGTTATTGTGTAGATACAGGTGCTGGTCATAAAATTAAAATATCATTAAAAAATTGATTTATTTCAGTAATTCCATTCAAGTGATATACTTGAGTGAAACTTGTATATTATACTCATTCATTACACACAGACTGATATTTCAAGTGTTTATTTCTTTTAATTTTATGATTATAACTGACAACCAATGAAAACTCCAAATTCAGTATCTCAGAAAATTAAAATATTACTTAAGACCAATATAAAAAAAGGATTTTTAGAAATGCTGGCCAACTGAAAATGTATAAACATGAAAAGTATGTGCAAGTACAGCACTCAATACTTAGTTGGGGCTCCTTTTGCATGAATTACTGCAGCAATGCGGCGTGGCATGGAGTCGATCAGTCTGTGGCACTGCTCAGGTTGCTCTGATAGTTCTTCCTCTTCACAATTTCCCATAGATTTTCTATGGGGTTAATGTCTGGCAAGTTTGCTGGCAAATTAAGAACAGGGATATCATGGTCCTTAAACCAGGTACTGGTAGCTTTGGCACTGTGTGCAGGTATGAAGTCCTGTTGGAAAATGGAATCTGTATCTCCATAAAGTTAGTCAGCAGCAGGAAGCATGAAGTGCTGTAAAACTTTCTGGTAGACGGCTGCATTGACCTTGAACCTCAGAAAACACAGTGGACCAACACCAGCAGATGACATGGCACCCAAACCATCATAGACTATGGAAACTTTACACTGGACCTCAAGCAACATGGATTATGTGCCTCTCCTCTCTACATCCAGACTCTGGGATCTGGATTTCCAAAGGAAATGCAAAATTTACTTTCATCAGAGAACATAACTTTGGGCCACTCAGCAGCAGTCCAGTGCTTTTTGGAAGCAAGACGCTTCTGACACTGTCTCATGTTCAAGAGTGGCTAGACACAAGGAATGCGACAGCTGAAACCCAGGTCTTGCATATGTCTGTGTGCGGTGGTTCTTGAAGCATTGACTCCAGCTGCAGTCCAGTCTTTGTGAATCTCCCCCACACTTTTGAATGGGTCTAGTTCCAAACTCCTCTCCAGGGTGCAGTTATCCTTATTGTTTGTACTTTTTTCTATCATCTATCTTTTCCTTCCCTTCACCTCTCTATTAATGTGCTTGGACACAGAGCTATGTGAACAGCCAGCCTCTTTAGCAATGACCTTTGTGTCTTGCCCTGCTGGTGTAAGGTGTCAGTGGTTGTCTTTTGGACAACCGTCAAGTCAGCAGTCTTCCTCATGAGTGTGTAGCCTACAGAACTAGACTGAGAGACAATTTAAAGGCCTTTGCAGGTGTTTTGAGTTCATTAGCTGATTAGAGTGTGGCACCAGGTGTCTTCAATATTGAACCTTTTTACAATATTCTAATTTTCTGAGATACTGAATTTGGGGTTTTCATTAGTTGTCAGTTATAATCATCAAATTAAAAGAAATAAACACTTGAAATATATCAGTCTGCGAGTAATGACTATCATATAAATGTTTCACTTTTTGAAATGAAATTACTGAAATAAATCAACTTTTTCTTGATATGCTAATTGTATGACCAGCACTTGTATGCATTGTCATATCACAATATTATGACCACCTCCTGTTTTCTACATTCACTGTCCATTCTCACAAATACAGAAGCACATTTTTCTAAAATAATGAACTGTCCTGCTGCAGTGACACTGACATAGTTGTGGCGTATTTGTGTTGTGCTGGAATGAGTAGATCATACATAGCAGTGCTACTCAGGTTTCCAAACACTCGCTGTCCACTCTGTTAGACACCCCTACCTCATTGATCCACCTTCTAGATGTAAGGTCATAGACAGTAGCTCCACTGTTGTTGCAGTTTGAGTTTGTGTCGTCGTCTACTCCATCAGTGGACACAGGACGTTGTCGGCTGCATATATCAGTCTAGTAGTGACACTGAGGGGTGTCTGATCCACTCATACCAGCAGAACACACACTAACACATTACCTCCATGTCAGTGTCACTGCAGCGCTGAGAATGATCCACCACCCAAATCATACCTGCTTTGTGATAGTCCTGACCATTAATGAACAGAGTGCAGGGGAGCAAAGCATGTACACAGATCAACAGGACTCCAGTCTGCAGTTGTAGAACCTCAAAGTGCTCCCGTATGGTCTATGGATCTGACAGAATGGACAGTAAGTGTAGAAATAATGAGATGGTCATAATATGCTGATGTGGAAATAAAATGCAGTGCAATACTGAATAATACTTTTCTGTAACTTTTTCATCATGTCCAGGGTCACTGTGGGTTTGCAGCCTACAGGGAATCACTGGGCACAAGACAGTAACACACCCTGGGCAGGGAATCATACATTTACTCTCTCAGTCCAAAAACACTATGATAGGTGGATTGGTCACTCAAATGTGTCCATGTGTAAGGAAACAGGAGCACTTGTAGGAAATACATGCAGACACAAGGAGAACACACAAAACTCCTTGCCATCTGGTTGAAACCACAACCCCAGGACTCTGGAGATGTGTGACAGCAACATTACCTGTTGCACCACCATTTGTCTTTGTACTAATACATATAAACATGCTGTTTTATCAAAATTTGTGAAATTTATTACAATCTTCAAAAGTCTTAATGATGTTTAACTTTGGTGAATGTGTTGCCCACAATAAACATCAATGATAACTT
Source organism: Hoplias malabaricus (assembly GCF_029633855.1). Lineage (NCBI taxonomy): Eukaryota > Metazoa > Chordata > Actinopteri > Characiformes > Erythrinidae > Hoplias > Hoplias malabaricus. The sequence continues at coordinate 16,694,378 of NC_089806.1, read as the reverse complement.
TTTTGTGTTTTGCTGCATTATTCATTAGTAAGAATTAAGTCAAATCATGATATCCAACATGGGATGTGAACATCAATGCAACAAGAATGTTTTAAATGTTGCACAAGCACCAAAAGCATTCATTTCTGCATTCACACATTTCAAACACTTATCAGTTAAGTCAATGTAGGCCAGCACTGACCTAAAACTGCAATCATTTCCCTGCTTTTCACCAATAACGCAGTTTGCACAATGTTACTTAAAAAACAAACAAACTCAGATTTGTAACATACAAAGGGTAACAGAGAATATAATCTTCAGTTTCAAGAAGCTGTAGTTTTTTTTTTTTTTCATTGAACTGGATATATTTTTTATTATTTCTTCAGCATAACAAATTGGTCAAAAAAAAGCAATTTTGTTAATTAAGACAAAAATAGGCTTGTCTGACTGCATTGCATGATTTTGCAGCTGATGCGTGTTGTACTTGCAGACCACAAGTCAGAGCACCATGAAAAAGCCAAGTGACTGTGGGTAGTGGGGTTTAGTAAACACTTTCAGGGGTCCACAATAAGTCCAGAAATGCTCAGTTTTGTCAGTGGGTCCTTGTCCTCATTGCTGAAATTAATCAACTATATTTGTACTTCCATCAGTGTCTCATCTATGCAGTTCTATTGACTCATCTCTGGTTTGTACCACAAAAAAAAAAAAAAAAAAAAAACACCCCCAGACAAAAAAGGCAGGGGATGTTATTTAAAATGGTAGCGAAGACCATTTTTACACACTAATGGATATACCAAAATAATGCATTTTGCTTTATTCAAGGCAGTTTAGATGTTAGAAATGTTGCCATTTCTTGGCCACAAATTGATAATATATCCATTGAGAGAAAATACTGGAAGTGTGAGTGAGCCAGAGGGAAAAGCAAAGAGGTGGGTTGCACTACCATTTCATTCATGGGCAGCAAATCTTGCTTCCAAGAACACAAAATGCAAACAGAATACCAATTTAATAACAATAGTGCCTTGGTTGGGAGGGGGTGAACAGTGTGAGTAACCCAAAATATTCCAATGAAAAAAGAAATCACTTGTCATAAGAGAAAACAAAATCTACTCCTCTAAAATATCCCTCCAAAAATACTTTATGTAATATTGTGAGATGGCAACTGTCATTTGAATGTAATATAATTATTATTATAGTGCCAAAGCAAACTTAATAGCCAGCTAAGAGGATCTGTATACAAAAGAAAACTGTTACAAGGTGTCATCAAAATCAACAGAAATAAGATTATAATCAAACCTATTTTTGCTGACTGATTTCAGAAGCCAAATTAATTTTTAAAAGCTTCTGTTTTATGTTTCCTGTGCTCCATTTTTATTCTCCTTTTTTTCTTTGCACTGACCAGTTCTCCTGAACAGTACATTAAGATTTGTAATTTGAAGTGAGCCAAGTCAGCCCTTCATATAGTCCATCACCTGTTGTAGCACAGGAGGGCTGAACATACCAATTCCTATCTCTGATACGGGTCAACCCAAGCTTCTCTTGGATCTCATGTGGTTTCATTGCATCAGGCAGATCTTGCTTGTTGGCAAAAATCAAGATAATCGCATCTCTCATTTCTCTGTCATTGATGATACGATGCAGCTCCTGTCGAGCCTCATCTATGCGATCTCTGTCAGCACAGTCCACCACAAAGATGAGCCCCTGAGTGCCTGTGTAGTAGTGCCGCCAAAGGGGTCGGATCTTGTCCTGTCCACCAACGTCCCACACATTAAACTTTACATTCTTGTAGGTGACGGTTTCAACATTAAAACCAACAGTTGGAATGGTGGTGACTGACTGTCCGAGTTTCAATTTGTAAAGAATGGTTGTCTTCCCGGCTGCATCAAGTCCAAGCATCAATATTCTCATCTCCTTGTTGCCGAAGATCTTGGAGAGCATTTTCCCCATCTTGTTGGCTGTGCATATATTATTGTTTATTAAGGAGGAGAAAAAAAATCAGTCTAGGCTTTTTTTTGGTTTTGGTATTGTACCTTTGGCTGGATTATGTGCTACTTTAATACTTCGGGGTGTAACACCTCAATGCTTAGGTACTGTAACAGAATGCAGATATATTGCTTCACAACTCTGTTAGAGCAAAACTTGTGCTATCTTATGTCAAAAGACACCTCAGTGGTTTAGGTTTAGCCAAGCTAAACCGACTGGCATAGATAGACGAAAGTGAAACAGCTTAACCACAAAGTAAAAATGTGCTCAGGGGAGGGTGTGGATGATTAGCAGCTCTCTTGACCCTGTCGCTGAGTACTGGTAGCTCATCAACAAAAGGGCACCTCACGGTATTTGGTGTCAGCTAGCCGATCAGTGCAGGACTGTATAGGAAAGATGGAAAAGTGGACTTCGAATTAAAACAGTGACAGGCCCCCTCGATAGCCCGCAGTTGTTCAGACTTCTTATTTGCCGGCTGTCCTTCTCGGTCCTTTCCAGCACATTCAAGCGCCTCAAGAGTTCATGCTTACAATTACAGTCTCTAATGGCGTACCAGCAAAGTGGAGTCTGTACAAAATTGCCCGGGAGAACCCCAGAGGTCATTTATTCCTTGTTTTCTGTCCTTCTTTTCTTCTCTCCCTGAAACACAAGAGCGGGCGAGAAAAGGGAGGGGTGTCAGACAGAGAACAACTTTAATCGGATGAAGCTTATTATTCACCAGCTTCTCGTTCCATTTTCCCCGTTTCCATCTTAAAAAAGGTGCAGTAGTAACATTGTTACGTCTCCTTTAGTTGTGCATATCCACATTTTTCTTTTCTAAGCTGGCTTCACGTCTTTCATGTGTAAGACAATAGACTGTCTACTGGTTAAATAAAACAAAAACGAAGAGATACGCAAAACCCAAATGCCGCCGTCACTGACATGTAAAGTATCGATACGTCCGCTTCCGTGAGGCTGAAATAGGCTTCTCACACGCCAGATACTTGTTCAAAATTTCAGGTCCACCTTAAATTGGTATAGCCGTTATAGTACAATATTTAAGGTGGAGCGAAACACTGGGATGAGAAGCCAACTTCGGCTTGGTTTTAATCAGTAACTCAGCAGTTCTAACATTCATATTCCCGCTACTGTCAAAATCTAACAGAAACCGATTCTATACTGACGAGGTTTGACTTCAGAGCGGCCGAAAACACTAAAATTACCTTTAAAAAGGCGGCGGCGGACCCCGCTCCCTTTCCTCCCCTTTCTCTTTTCTTCTTTTTCTCTCTCAGTCGCTCTCAGCCGCTGTGCTGTTACAGGAAAAGGTGCGGACTCGCTTCACCCGCCACTTCCTCCACTCTCAGAGCCGCGCTGCGAAATGGACGCCATTCAGTCTCAGCAGCAGTGAAAACTCTCTCCTTCTTTTAAAAGTAAGACTGACAGTTGGGGAGAAATAAGACCTTGAAATATTCAATTCAAACACAAAGCGTTGAGTTTATAATGATTAGAAGCCCTTTATTTTACACATTTATTACCATAGGGGGCGACCAGCTCGGTGGCGTCATTTTACGTGTGAGGGCGGAGTCAGTGACGTACAAAGGATTTTAAATAATGCAGCTATCAAAACTTAAGGGTTTGTGGCTGGTATAAAGGCCTGCATAAAATATCATACTTTAAATATAAAATATCATAAAAGCTTCATGAGACACGGTACATTAGCATTGCAACGGTTGAGAACTTCCATCAATAACTGTGGATACAATTACAGCAGAACCAAAAGTCTCTATTTAACACTGCCCCCTAATATTATCATTTAAACTACTAAAAACCAATATTTATCAAAATATTACATTTAGCATTTATTTCCAGATCACACAATGGCGCAGCACTACACAGTTGGATTGTGTTAGGGGTTAAACATTTCCAGTCAGGTCACTGTGTGAGGTGTATGTTGGAGTTTTCCCTGGGGTGCTCTTTCCTCCCAAAGTCTAATAACACATGCTGATAGGTGGATTGGCTGTTCAAAAGTATACATAGGTCTGAAAGTGAGTGTGTAATGCATGGTGTCCTGTCCAGGGTATGTTCTTGAATGCACCCAAATATTTTAGGCTGTGGACACACAATAATAATAATAATAATAATAATAATAATAATAATAATAATAATAATAATAATAATGTGCAATTATTTGTGATTGTACAACGCACAACAAAATGTGTCTTCCCCATTATTGTTGGTTTGAACACACACACAGTAGTGCACTAGGGGCTGTGAACAGCAGCGGGCAGCCATCTCTTGCACCCAGGAAGCTTTTGGGGAGTTCAGTGCTTTGCTCAAAGGTACTTCAGCCATGGATGTTCCTGCTGGTCCTGGGGATTGAACTGGCAACCTTCCAGGGCCAAGCCTGGTCCTCTTACCATTAGGCCAAGGCTGCCCTCAAAGACAATGAATATGATAAAGTGACTATAGAAAATTAATAAATTAAATAGTTTCCAAGAAAAATTCCCCTTATGTCTTAAATGTAGTTATAATTCTACACCTTTGTCTTAATTCACTACATGCAGATTTATCCATACTTCAAAGCCCCACTTCACAAGTCAATGGGATTTGTTCCTTAGATTTATGATATAATAGGCTGGTTCTCAAATGCAACAGTTTGACACTGTGTTTGGAACACTGCAGTTGTAGCACAGAAATGCTCAGTCATGGATTGACTGCTTAATTTGCACATAATTGGGGGTATCATCAGCATCACAAAAATTAACCTTGTAAAAATGGATTTTCATAGGGTTTTTGAAAGAAACACTACACTTTTAGTGTTCTTTAACCATAACATTATCCATCATAGGCTCAGCATTTCATCCAATAATAAAAAAAACGTGCATTATGCATATTGCAAGATATCTTTAGAACATAAGTGTCATTTAGTACAATTATAATTTATGACATGTTTGTAGAGCCTGCTCTATGCAATATTTATCTTTACTACAAAATAATGTCTAAAGGCATCTACGTGCTCCTTCTAATTGAACTATAAATCTGACTCTGGGTGTCACATGTCTTAGCTGATTTGGGAAATTTTCAGTGAAATATACCTTCTAAACCCTTTAAAAGATTGTTTGAGTGAAAAGGTGTCTACTATTATTAGGAAACAGCTACCTATCCAGGACATTTCAGCTAAGATTGTACAGCACTTCAGGCTCACATGTCACTGTGATTACAAATTGTACCATAAAATAGAGTGGAAAAATATGTAAGTGTCTAAATACGGTGGGGTTTCTATTGATGATATTTAGTTCTGGAATTTTAACAGTTCATATACTTTATCTGTGGTAAAACATTTCCTTGATTGGTGCATTATGACAAAATATTAAATGGTGAAACATAGGAACACATCTTGGAGGAACATTTTCATTCATTCACTGTCTGTAACCACTTGTCCAGTTCAGGGTCTGGAGAATACCTGGAACAACAGGGTGCAAGGCAGGAACACACCCTTGAGGTGTTCCTTCACAGGACGATACACACTCACACCTATGGACACTTTTGAGTAGCCAATCCACCTACCAATGTGTGCTTTTGGCCAGTGGGAAGAAATCTGAGCACCTGGAGGACATTCACGCTGACATGGGGAGAACACACCAAACTCCCCACAACTCCCTGGAGTAGGACTTGAACCCACAACCTTCAGGATTGTGTAGCTATGTGAATGTGACACTACCTGCTGCGCCACAATATAATCACAGTCCAATTCAAACCATTAATATCCCAAAATACATATTTTACAGGAGAGGGGGAAAGATTCTTAACTTGCAATGGAAGTGAATGTAAAATGGACACTTTTGAGTCTCCAATCCACCTACCAACATGTTTTTTTGGACTGTGACAGGAAACCGGAGCACTTATAGGAAACCCACGTGGTCACGGGGAGAACACCCCTCATTACATGTGTTTTTAACTATGTCAGTCTACTAGCCACTCACTATTCAATATCAGAACTTGCTTAGTAGTTTGTACTTAGACTGATTTGCATTTCTGAAATTCAGAAAGCAATTTTATTTTCTTTGACTAGTCATGTTCGTTTATTTTCTTAATTATTCCAAAATTAATTTTCATGCTATCTTTATTTAGAAGTACACAAACAGGCTGTATTTATTACTGTGCTTTTAATAGTCTAACATTGGATTCAGGCAGCTAAGGTTTCTTACATACCTATCTAACGAATCCCATCGACTTGCAGGATAGGGTTGTCGAATTACAGACTGCGGGAGTAGGTGGAGAGAGGTGCGGGGACTAATTTAATATTTATATTTATATTATTTATATTTACTAAATTAATGCAAGGTTATATAATTATATCTTAGCGACTCAGTATTGTATTCTTTGACATATTTTTTTATATATCATTGTATGAACAGATATGTTTACAGATGGTTAGACGATGACCCAATGGAGACTTCTATCGGGCTAAACATCAGCTAACAAATACAGACGCGCCAACCCATTTACACCTTAGCGGCCGGGCTAATGCGCATGCGCAGAGCGATCGCCCTTCAGCACAGCCGTGTCGAGAGTAGAATGATAGCGCGCTTCGTCGACCACATGTTGTGGAGCAGATAACTTCAAAAAAGTTGAAATAAAATCTCGTTTAAGCTACATTTCATGGAACATTCTGGTAAGTAAGCACCCAGTATCAGGCTGTGTTTGTGTTTGTTCAGTAGTGGCTCTTCCGTGTGGATTAGTTTAGACGATATCGACGGTAGGTTGTGTTAGCTTAGCTTTGTATCAGCGAACTAGGCCCAAACCGAGACGAGAAAAAGGCTGTCCTATTTCTAGATCTTGTCGGATTCAGTATGTACTGCATTTAATTTATTTAGTGTTGTGTGCTTTTGATAAGAGCTTATTTGTTTATACATGAGTATGTTTAATAGGTTTAAAGACTATTTAAATCCGAACGAACGGGCTTGTTTTTTCTGAGTGACGCGTTTTTTAATTAGCAGCAGAGCCTGCACGGTATGTTTTGTAACCTCGTCGTTTAGCTGGTCATTTTACTTGTATATTATATTTTTTATGTATCACTTTTTAGAGAAAAATATGTCCACGAACCGTTAGGAACTGGTGATATAACAAATCCGGCGCGTGTTCAGTGAGTTATGGCACATAGTTTAAAAACGAGCGCCACAGATTGCGCTACCTCTCGTAATGGCTGGATAGATTCATTTCAACAGCCACGCGTTAAAATCAGAGTGAGGGCTGTAGTGAGTTTATCTTTCGGTGTTATTTACGTTGAACGAATAACTTGGTTTAATTGCAGAATTTGCAGAGCCTTTACCTATTCATAGATTTTCCATGTAACCACTAATACGGCTTAATATATTTGTCAACTATTTTTGGAAAACATGCATGCAATTTGATTCTCAACAGATCCCCGCAGCTGTTGTTACTGAATGTAGCTAGTTATAATAGGATGCTCCAATAAAAGGATTCATATATTTGGACTTTATGTATTATATATAAAATTATAAAAAATTGTAATTGCATTTTGTGATCCTGAAATTGAATCAAAATGTATCAGCATTTAGCATTGATTGACAATAAGCCTCACCCTGTTGTGTTTTGTCACTGTGCGTGTTTTTGACTTTTTTTTTTTTTATTCTTTAGACCTGAATCTCTCAGACGAGCCCATGACGGGGATGGTAGATTCAGATGTCCCTGACAATGGGACATTGGAAGGTGCAGGAGATGGTTTTATTCCTGACCTCCCCAGCCTAACCCATGATTCTCAGTGGACAATGGGCCAAGTCCCTGACACACTTGCTGCTCTTGAAAACCAACAGAACCTAGGACAAGACCAGATTCAGCAGGCTGATGTTGGGGAGCAGCACCAGCAGTCCTCAGTGGATGGATATTCAAAATTGGAGGTTCCAAAATCTGATATTTCTGAACAAAACAATGCTGGACTGCCTGATAAATCTGAAACTCAATTAGAAACAAATGGACAGACTACAGAGGCCTTTTGTAAAGAACCTGATGCAAGCTCACAACAGCTGGCAGATTCAGCCAATTCAGGAAGTCCTGCAAATATGGAGCTTGAGGATGCATCCAAAGAAGGAATTGAAGATGGAACAGGTGATGCTTCTGTGCAAATTCCTGATCTCCCCTCAGAATTTGACAGACTCTATAAGGTAGTTGAGGATAATCCTGAAGATTTTAATGCATGGGTCTACCTTCTGCAGTATGTTGAACAAGAGGTAAGTGATTACATAGCCCAGTTTAACAACAGGTTAAACAACATGCAGGCTATGAGCCATGTACAATTAATTTCAGATGATAAAACATTTTTGTCTGTTGCAGAATCACCTTATTGCTTCAAGAAAGGCGTTTGATGCATTTTTCCTTCACTATCCATATTGTTATGGTTACTGGAAGAAGTACGCAGATATTGAGAAGAAGCATGGTTACATACAGTTAGCTGATGAGGTATGACAATTTATGCTTTTTTTTTCCCTCTTTTGTACATGCGTATTTGCCATATTCACTTGAGTTGAAGTTACTTGTACACTTAATTCTGTGTCTCACTTTTTTTGTCCCTTCAGGTGTATCGCAGAGGACTACAGGCCATTCCGCTTAGTGTTGACCTGTGGCTTCATTACGTAGCATTTCTTAGGGAAAACCAAGATACCAGTGATGGAGAAGCTGAAAATCGCATACGAGCGTAAGTATGTCATCCCACCATGTGTTTTCTAGTAGTTAATGCATTGCTAAGGTTTGTAATTTGATTTCTGTATGTTTTTCAGTGTTTATGAGCATGCAGTGCTTGCCGCGGGTACAGAGTTCCGTTCAGACCGTCTGTGGGAATCTTATATTAACTGGGAAACTGAGCAGGAGAAGTTGGCTAATGTTACAGCAGTTTATGATCGTGTCCTCTGCATACCTACTCAGCTGTATTCTCAGCACTTCCAGAGGTTTGTGCTGTAAATACTAAATCTTTTTTTCACATTAAGGGGCACAACACATTTAATTATGCTATTTTTACATATTACTTTGTCTGATCTTTCAGGTTCAAAGATCATGTGCAAAACAATAATCCCAAGCACTTCCTGTCTGAAGAGGAATTTGTTCAGCTGAGATTGGAGCTTGCTGCTGCCAATAAACCCACTGGAGAAGGAGAGGAAGAAACCCCTAGTGAGGAGCTTCCACCAGGCACTGAAGATCTTCCTGATCCTGCAAAGGTAAGTGCCCAAACTTCACTTTGTGTGGGTAATATTCAAGAGACAGGGAGGGTCCTACCTGATGCTGGAGAGAAGCAAAACTGTACAGGTTTGAAGAGGTGTCTTTCCGTTAGCAGCCAGTGAATACCTGAGGATTCCAGTTGGCATCCATTCAGAGACTCGAGATAAAAGTGGGATGGGACCGTGACGGAATGACACCGTCCCTCAACCCCCTTCCCAGCAGCACGGCTTGGGTCACAGCTGATGTGCAGGGTGTGCATACCTTACTTATCTCAGCGCAAGATTCCACTTGTTTCTCTCGAGTTCATGGTGATGTAAACCCTTGGTAGCTGGATATGCAGTTTGCACATCACTCGAGATAATCCGAATGTGTTATGATGGAGATTTTCATTAAAAAATTTTTATCCTCCAGAGAGTCACAGAGATTGAGAACATGCGGCATAAAGTGATTGAGTCACGGCAAGAGATATTCAACCACAATGAGCATGAAGTCAGCAAGCGATGGGCTTTTGAAGAAGGGGTAAGTGGTGTGTGTATGTGTATAATATATATTGTGTAATTAAAAACATGTAGCTGTTTTGTCAATTTTTAGTTATTTATTTATTTTTTTAAATAACTGACTTTCATTCGAACACAGCAGCTGTCCGTCATAACCTGTGAACATTTCATGATGAATGAACCATATATTTGTGTATGTATGTTGTGTTCTGTGGCTCTATAGTTATGTAGTAAACTTTTTCCTCCCACATAGGTCAAGCGTCCATATTTCCATGTAAAACCCTTGGAGAAGACACAGCTGACCAACTGGAGGGAGTACCTGGACTTTGAGCTGGAGAATGGCACACCAGAGCGTGTAGTGGTCCTGTTTGAGCGGTGCCTGATTGCCTGTGCCCTTTATGAGGAGTTCTGGATAAAGGTAAATGTGGCTCCCTTTGCGGCAACCTTTCCTCCCTCCTTCCCCATCAACGATTTCACTTCCTCAGTAAAACTTCCTGCACTCTTTGCGTGTAACGTTGATATTTGACTGTATTTGTTGTATTAGGGGATGGCCAGCTTGCCACACAAGATTTGACTCCAGCATTTGCCAACTTCGTTGCATCTCTCCGTCTCCCACTACCTTACAGAAACTTATCTTATTGGTTCCATAAAGGTGCTGATGGGTTTAAAACAGAAATTCTCAAAACGATCTTGTCAATGGAAATTCAGTGGTGCAGGAATCTGAAATGAAAGCTTAATTTCTGTGTTCTTTCCCTGTTTCTTTTACTCCCTCTCTGTATATCCCCCTCTTTTTCCTTCTTCTGAAGTATGCCAAGTACTTGGAGAGCTACAGCACAGAGGGAGTGAGACATGTGTACAAGAAAGCATGCACCATCCACCTGCCCAAGAAACCTAGCATTCATCTTCTGTGGGCAGCCTTTGAAGAACAGCAAGGTACATCTTTAAATAACACTCAAGCTGATTTAATTTTTTTCAGCTGTGGTTTTTATGTACTCCATTTTGTCTTGTTAAAGGATTTGTAAGGCTTATTTTTTTTTTCATCTAGGGAACATCGAGGAAGCAAGGGGCATCCTGAAACGGATTGAGGAGGCGGTTCCAGGCCTGGCCATGGTAAGACTACGTAGGGTGAGCTTGGAGCGTCGTCATGGGAACTTGGATGAAGCCGAGGCACTACTGCGGGATGCCATCAAGAATGGAAAAAATGCCAGTGAATCGTCCTTCTACTCTGTAAAACTTGCTAGACAGTTCCTAAAAGTGCAGAAGAGCGTGGGGAAAGCTAAAAAGGCCCTGCTTGAAGCTATTGAAAAGGATGAGGTAAGAGCCTTGTGACACCCCCAATCCCTATTCAGGTAGTTTGTAGTCTTTTGTGAGGTTTGTTTATTTTAGGTAATAAAAATGACTGAATATATTTCTATTGAACATTTTATCAATTTATCTTTTGGTATGGTGGAATATACTTGGAGAATCTAAGACTGCAATTTTATAAAGTAGAACTCTCTTCTCAGTTAATAGATGTAACAATTAACTGCAGATTTTTGCTCATTATTAGTAATGTTTTGAATGGTAAATAAAATAAGTAATCAAACCAATAAGTAATAGTTTGAATAGGAACTTTTTGTACTTCTCAAATCTGGAGTTTGGAAAGGAGCTTCTAAGGCTAATTCATACCGACCATGGACTTTGTGCATGCACTGGACTGTGCATTGCTTTATGTTCATACAGCATGCATCTCTGACACTCACAACAGAATAATTTTAAGCTAGGGTGTCATTAAACATTTAAATCCATTTGGGGTTTCCCTGAACATGTACAAATCCTGTTTGTGACATTTAAACATTGTTAGTCAGTTTAAAAAGTCTAAAACAAGAAATGATGTCAGACTTTGTGTTGGAAATTTTGTGTGTGGTTTTTATGGCATTCAGCTCTAGGCAAACTTAGGTCATGTACTAATAGTTTTTGATCACAAAGTCTCTCCAGCTCATCCCAAGATGGTGAATATTTTTAATATTGCAGTAATAAAGGGCCACCCAATCATGAAATAGATGAATAAGGGATAGAAATAACATGCAAATGTGTTTGAAAACACTATAACGTTTTCTTAATTAAATGACAATTTGCCAAAATTTCCCTCAGTGGCATAAACTTTTGGAGAAGTTTTTCAATCGAGGACCACTCTACTGAGTAAGTTGCATAAGAAGTCACATGCATTTACTCTGTCATCTATATTTGTGTTTTAGACCAATCCCAAGTTGTACCTGAACCTTCTGGAGCTAGAGTACAATGGTGGAGATATACAGCAGAATGAAGCAGAAATCCTGGCATGCTTTGATCAAGCTCTCAACAGTCCTATGCCTTTGGAGTCACGTGTAACTTTTTCTCAGCGTAAAGTGGAATTTCTTGAGGACTTTGGGAGCGACATAAATACGTGAGTAAAATGTTTGTGTAATTTGAATTTTATGTTTTATTGTAAAACTGGCTCGTTACATACTTTTCAAGTGGAAACTCGTTTGTTAGAGAGTGGTTTGTGGTTGTGCATTAGACTCATTTTTGGCCATTTGCTATATTGGCAAACACTTAATATTTCTGATATTATGATGATGTACAGGGTGTATACTTGCCTTGTGTCCAGTGATTTGGGATAGGTACTGGAGAAACCAGGACCCTGATCAACATGATGTGGTTTTGATAAATAAAAATGAAACACTGATTTCATATTCTGAAGTTCTCTTCTCCCCCCCCCCCAGGCTTGTGGCTGCATATGACCAACATCAGAAACTTTTGAAAGAACAAGAATCAGAAAAGAAAAAGACAGAAAATGGGTGAGTTACTATTACATTCTGTACTTTGGCTGAAATCTGGAAATGGATGGAAATGTTTCTAAATCTTTGTACCTACACAGGTCTGAAGAACCAGATTCAAAGAGACAGCGTTTGGATGATGGCTCAGCAGCTACAGGCCAGACTTCTGACATGCAGGCTAATCACGCAGGATACAACTATAACAACTGGTATCAGGTCGGTGTTTGTATGCATGTATTACACGGAACTGTTTGTTTCAAGATTGTCCGTCTCTTGTATGGAGCTTTTAGTCATCAATGTGTACCTATCTTGGGTTAACTTTTCTCAAATAAAAGAAGCTACTATCACTCAAACAGCCATAGATACAATAGTTTAATCTGTAATTATTTTCTTTGTGTCTTCACAGCAATACAATTCATGGGGATCTCAGAACAACTGGGGACAATACAGTCAATATCAGTATAACCAGTACTACCCTCCACCCCCCACATGATGTATGACTGAACTCTGTTCTTTTTATCCATTCTTACTGATTCTCATTGACATTCTCAGTCATTTGATGGTTTACTTTGTTTATGAGCATGTGTTGCAAATGAGTTTTCCTTTTGTGGAAAAAGTGGACGTAAGTATCTTTTTAGCTTGATTTTGTGTGGTCTCTTTTTGAAATTGAATAGTTTGGAGAATTTGTATGGATCAACCTGAAAACATTCATTCTTTAACTATCTCTGCTCTCCTAAATGTGATGTCATCTTGTTTTTGGAGCCAAAAGTGAAATGAAGGCTTTTTATTTTGACTTCTGAATTTTCGTAATAAAGAGATGGGTATCCTGGACTCTGTGGTTTATTTAAACACTAAATGAAATGCATTTGTACACTGCTTTTTACTACTGAATTTGCTATTAAGCAGCTTTATAGAAAACCGTTATTGAGAAGAATTATCAAAAACATAAAACAAACCCCCATCCCCAGGTAAACAAGCCAGAGGCGGCATCATTGAAAGTACAAGGCATGTCACATGATTAAATGTCTATTTGACCCAGGCCTTTCCATGTGTCTTCAATAATGTCCAATTTTCTGACTGATTGTGTGCTTAGGTGACATGCATTCTGAGGTTCACTTTCTATTTATCTATATTTACCTTTGTTTATATTTTCATTATTTGCATACCACTGTGAACCTAGTAGCATAAGCCTAGGAAATTTTAAAACAATGTGCAGCATCAAGGACAGTGCAGACTGGAATGTACACAAGAATTCTGCTACAGCTGGATCTATAGGCATGTTCTCAAAGGAGATTCTGCCACAGAAGTAAAAAAAAAAAAAAAAAAGCCTCAAACAAATACTAAACCAATTTATAACACCTAATGTTAACAGACATTTCAGGCAAAAGCTGCATGGTAGCCAATATTGGAACAAATGCCAGATGTTTTCCAGTAATTTGTTTGATCCCTTTGAACTACCATATTGCGGTCCTGTACTTACCTGTTGATAAATCTCGGCACAGCCTGATACAATTAGTGGTGGTGTGTTGTGCTGGTATGAGTGGATCAGACACAGTAGTACTGCTGGATTTTTTTTACACCTACAATCCACTCTATAAGACACCATTGGTCCACATTCTAGATGCAAAGTCAGGGACAGTAGCTCATTGGTTACTGCACTTAGTCATCCAATAGCACTTCATTGATAGGTTTGATTGGTGGACTATTCTCATACCTGCTTTCTGGTGGTCCTGTGGGAGTCTTGATCACTGATGAACATGGTGTAAAGGGGAAAAAAATATACAGACATACATGGACTACAGCTGATAGTGTGTTTGTAATGTTTTGGCTGATTGGTGTAAAAAACATGGAAATAAACAATTTGTTTTATAAAAATGTCATTCTTGACAGACTCTAAAGGCCTTTACATGAACAATTAAGTGATCTATCTATACACTGAGCACGTTATTGTGCTTTTTTTTTGGAGGGCAGATAATCAATTTTGATTGTTTTATCTGCCCTCTGTGGTTTTCTTTATTTACCTAAATGCTCTAAATTATATATATATATTTTTTGTGAGCAGCCAAACAAGAACTCCACCACTTCAAGAAGTCACTTAGTCAATTTTTATATTTGCATTAGGGAAAAAAATCAAAAGACAAAGTGTCTAAATGATAAAAAACGAGCTCTGTCCTGGAAAGCCGTTTTTCAGACAAGGTTTCTCAGGCACATTGTACACTATCTGATGCCATTGCAAAATATTTTCAAGTTAGTGCTTCATATTTTAGTTAATTTGTACTAGTTGGAACATGAAATAAAATCACCTATAGTTTTTTTTAACTGTACTTATCTAAGAAATATAACTAAGGAAGGACACATTTTAACACATTCGAATGTTAGCAGACGGGTTATATACTCTTGAAAGTTTTCAGATTTCTTTGTTAATGTTAACAGGAGTAACAATAGTGAAATTCGAATGAACTACACCCTAACGAAACATACACACACAAACATCTTGTATCTGTGAATTGTGGAGACATTACATAGACTTCCATTCATTTTCCATTAAATATGTCTTCAGATTAAAATGAAATATTTTCATTGTTGGGACCAGTTGCTCACACAACTCTATATCGGCCATTACAGAGGGGTGTTGTCTACATGTGACGTAAGCCCTTCCCAGCAGTCTTTTTTGTTTGCACATGCGCAGTGGGCGCTCAACGCAGGTCCTTTTCTCTGTGAGTGTGACTCGAGGAGCATCGCGAGGAGTAAGAGCTGTTTATTAATATACTCATAACAGTTTTATATAGTTACTTCTACTTTCCGAAGTGGCTATATTTCACCCCGAAGCAATACACTACATGTCTGGTTGCTTTCCCTGCCGCTGTGATGTGTTTGAGGCGTTTTTCGTCTTGTTTTCTGACCGCGTGTCTTGGCCGAGCGCTAAAGCTAAACCCCGCTAGCAACTCGCGGCTAAAGCTGCAGTCCCTGCTTCCAAAACCTAGCTCTAAACGGCGTTCAATACGTCTGTCGTACAGTACGAGGAAGCTGATCGGCTGTTGTAATTCACATGTTTAAAGCGGTTGTGTATCATATTAACGTAAAGGCACGGTATTAATATTAACATAAACAGACTAGCTGTTATGAAATCGGCTGTTCTTCCAGCGTTAAAGTTACCCGATGAACTTGTAGATACATAAATAAAGACGAATGACTATTGGAGCGAGATTCACTAATCTGGTGTAAAGCCTAACGTACTGCAGACAAGTGGGTCCAAACACCAGGAAGATTCAGTGCCCGACCGTAATTACTCTGAGCGGCTTGATTCTAAATGCACTGCAAGAGAAGTCCTAAGTCCAGATTCCGTTGTTATCATCAATACATTTAAACATTTTAAAGGAACACAGCTCCTACATCCCCATACCTGCTATTTTATCTTCGTCTTCTGTGGTGGTATGCAATAACGATGCCCACTAATATTTTATCCAGGCTGCTTCGTTTGCTGAGTCTTTCAGACATCGGTATATGGCCGAGTATCTGGTGTTTGAAAAGCAGTACACACTTGTAGCACTTCACTCAAGCGTTTCATTACAGAAACAGTGAAATTATATAGTATTGTTTTCTATATTTGAACCCAGTGGACTGTTATGAATATTGGATGAGATTTCAACAGTTACTGTATCAATTTTAACACAGTAAGGGCTTGGCAACTCTTTTGGTGCATCCCTGGGGGACCACAACAAGGTCTGGGAAGCACTGATTTTTGTGTTATCCTATCATTTCTAGAAAGCTGTCACTATAGAAAGAGGGGCACATACTCTGGGCAAGTTTCGCACCCTAAAGTAGGACCTTTTAGGAAAGTCTTGTAATGGCTGAATTTTTGTCACCCTTTCAGAATTAAAGATGCAGCTCTTTCTCCGTGCACAGAACATTCACACCCTTGAGGTGACAGGACAGGAGACTGTCCAGGACATTAAGGTGAGAGATTTTAATTTGTATGTAATACATTGATTCTGACTGCATTTGACAGAACATGTGTGAATATTGATTATCTTTATCTGTTTTATAGGCCCATGTCCAGACTTTAGAGGGATTGTCTGTTGAGGAACAGGTGCTCTTGCTGGCTGGTACCCCACTTGAAGATGATGCTACACTTGTGAACTGTGGCATCTCGGAGCACTGCACTCTGGAGGTGGTTGGCAGGCTTTTGGGAGGTGTGTAGTGTGCACTAGTAAACTTACATATTCAAGCTTGCTCGGAGCCTAAACTTTTTTTTTTTTTTGTGTATCCTAAACTTCAGATTCTATTTTTTATTTGTAATGAATTTAATGGAATAGCTCAAAATGAGCCAACTTGCCATTCATTTGGGTTTAGGAGAAAAATGAGCAATCTTGCAGGCTCATGCCTAAGCTTAATTTTTTTTGTTCTCCTAGGCAAGGTACACGGTTCCTTGGCTCGTGCTGGTAAAGTACGGGGACAGACACCAAAGGTGAGTGACTTTATAAAAAAAAAAAAAAAAAGGTAAAATGAGATTTAAAAGTTCACTACAGCCAATAATTCATACGGTGTTTCATTTGACTATTTTTCAAACCTGGGGCTGACTGCCCTGCACCTTCCCCCTGCTCCCAGAAAACTATCTCCCCATTAACAGCCCATTATTGGGTTAAAGTAGGTGTTTTAAAGCAGGAAAAGTACCAAAATGTGTTGGGCCTCCAGGACCAATGTTGACCTGGGCCTCCAAGTTAAAGTTTGAGATGATGTGGTTAAAATAAGTGACATCAACAAATTCTCTCATGCGCTCTTCAGGTGGATAAACAGGAGAAGAAGAAAAAGAAGACAGGCCGTGCTAAGCGTCGCATCCAGTACAACCGTCGCTTTGTAAATGTGGTGCCCACCTTCGGCAAGAAGAAGGGCCCTAATGCCAACTCCTAAACAGTCTGAAGGAGAAACTTGTTCATAATAAAAAGTTACAGCTTGAACAAAAACCCTGTTTGATTTGCCTTAAATGTTTGGATTTATGGGTGAGAGAAGAGTCATACAAAAACTCAACTGTAGTATGTTTATTGCAAAGATTAACACAAGCAGCCTCACAAACATCCTTTAATGGTTAGTCTTTGAAGTAAATGTAGCTCCATGTGCACAATTAAACAATGCATGCTCATTTACACAGATACCAATGAATTAATCAATGGACACCAGCTCAACCTCAAAAATAAGTTTAGCATTTGGTGGAATTCTGGTTGAAAAGCAGTTAAGGCAAAGTACACATGAAATATGGCAACATTATACAAACAGTCATAAATCTAAAGCTACATTATAGGTGTTACAGCTGGTATAATGAAGTAAATACATGATGAGGAAATAACTAGTATATTGTATTTTAAAAGAGCAATGTATTTATTGTACTACATTAAAATTAACCAGGGTGTGTCAAGGAAAAACGCATATGTGAAGTACTGGTACTGAAAACAGTGCTACTGCCAGTATGATGTTTGAGAAATGTCTGTTCTGGAGTGGGATAGTAACCACTGCCCAATCAATAGGATATTTTTAATAATGGCAGCTCATTTTTGCCTCTAGCTAGCATAGGTCAATATTTAATGTATATCAAATGGAATGTACATATTTCTGGATAAGTTATTTAAATACAACATTTTGGTTATGAGGTCTATATCTCCTACCCTGTGTTATGTAGTGACATCCTCCCCCCCGATTACTCAGGTCAGACTCATTACATGCATAATATGCAAAGTCAGATTTTTCTGTATATAGTTCTATAGGTTCTTAGGATTCTGCTGATACCACATGTCTTAGCTATCCAATTAAAAACATATCTCCCAAATTAGTAACTCTACAGGAGAATGAATAAACCGTTCCAAAAACAGGTGGAGCTTGCATTAAAAAAAAAATCTACCATATACTGTCGTAACTCACAAACACTTTCTCCAAAGGTTACATTACTTAACATGCTTGATCCCTACTGGAGCTGGAGGATATGATTATGATATGGTGCAAACAAAAGCCTAATGGGCGATGTAATAAACTTACGCAACACAGGATTGGCCTATCGAGTTTGTTTGCAGGTACTGACTGATGCCTAGAGTCAGATTCTATGATAATGATGGCATATTAAAAAATAAAAAGACAAAAAAACACATGACCACCATTAAGTAGCTGTACCAACCTTAATGTCCAATCATTAAACTTCAGTGGTTTGTCTACAGGGGCACTTCCTAAGTACATTAACAAAAAACAAACAAACAAAACCCCAATAGTCACTAGGCACAATTCACATTTTCAACATGAAAATCTCAGCTCTATCTATTTGTATTACTTAAATAAACCATGTAGACTAAAATTTAAGCACATATTTATTACCTGTTAAAAGTTTGGAAACAGATAAAAAAATAAAAAAAATAAAACCTGACTGCTGCCACAGCAATTCATTCATCCATTTTACAAGAACAGGGATATTGCCAACCCTTAAAATATAGCTGTTCATTGATTCTTTAAAATCATCCTAGACTGTACATTCAGCAAGAGCACTGAAATTTGTACTGTGTCTGCAAAGAAACCGTTGGTGCATCACATGCGGCACGTGTCGGAAATACACTCTCATCGTATTTTTGCACTTCACGTTACTGCTGTGGTGCACATGACCTACGTGAAAGTCCACATTGATTAATATAGCAGCATATTGCGTGCAGCATGGCACTGCACATGTTGTGTCACATTTACTGTATCTGGTGTGAAATCAGCCTTACAGAGCTCCTTTAAACACCCTGCTGAACATTGACAACAGAAAAAGCAAAAAAGGATACTTAGAATCTGGAAGACCCTTTTTACCATAAGCCCACTCTGGCTCGATTTCCAACCGTGCAGTCTCACCTTTACTCATTGTCAGGAGGCCTTCATCCCACTGCAGATGTAAAAGCAAGTCAAGTCAATATTTTGAGGGGGCTAACCATCCACATACTGAAAGACTTTATCATAATGAACAGCACAAGAACTCACCCCTTTGATAACTTTGCCCATTCCAACCTTAAAAGAAAGTGGTTTGGCCTGTTTCTTCTTCCGGGCACCTTTAAGGATGGTTTAGTCAGTTACTGTTTGCCCAATAATTCACTCTTCTTTTTAACAAAACCACACATCCCTGGTAGCCTACTGTAAAATAGCATTTAAAGTTTAAATTTTACTTTAAATATCTGCAGTCCCACCAATTTGTGTATTATAGTAGAATACATAAACAAAATGTACAATCAAAAGCAACAAATGTTACAAATAATTGCAATAAAGTACATTTCTAAACTGTAATTATGGTTTATCACAGTGGTTCAGTGCCAGTCCTGAAAACCCCACTACGGAATTTTTAATTTTTGGTAATTTCCCCTCATTGAACGCATCCCAATCCAGGTCAAACTATTTAACAAGCTCTTAGGGAGTATCCTACAAACAGGTTTTCTCAGTTTCACCAGAAAAATTACACCTCAAATCAGATGTGTCCAGTAGAAAGTAGCAGAGGATCAGTCCTCAACTCTTGTCTTATATCCTGAAGCTAACTTTAGTGAAACAGGTCCTAGGTGTGCTGGGTCAGTTTTATTCAGCAACAAAAAAAAACAAAAACATTAAGAACAGGGTCACCAGGACTGACTGACTTTGGCAACCCATGGTTTAAGTATCTATTCTCAGAGGCCGTATTGTAATGAGAAAGCATCAGAATACACACCGGTAGGAATGTTGGTGTCAAACACTGTGCCATCCACTAGTGTGCCAGTGTACCAACACGCCACTGTATCTCCCTTTTTGGGAAAGTTGGCCTTGTCTCCTTTCTTAAGCACTGATTTCGTGAATTTTGGAGGACCCTATTCAGAAAAAAAAAAAGCTATGAAACATTTTAATTATAATTAAATCAATTTTGACATCAAGTGGCACATGGTTCATCTGTACTTTATGAATGTCAGAATGTGTCATGCACTAATGACATACCTCATCTACTTCAGCTTCAGTTTTTGTCTCTTTGGACTTCTCCTCAATTTTCACAGCTTTCATCTCCTGGGTAACCTCCTCTGCTTCTGTGCCTTTAAACCTCTGCCAGAAACACCTTGGTTAATCCCAGACAATGACAATTTTATACAGTTTAAGGAACAATAACTAAGCAATCAGTCATTTTCTTCACTTGTTAATACAACAGCCATTACCATGACACTTAGTGGTCAGGATGTATTAGTTGCCTCATGTGAGGAAAGCATTAATTCGTAGCCCTTTTCCACCAACGTTGAAATTATCCGTTCCTGTTTGCTAACCCAATGTAAATTTATTCCTGAACAATAAAATGGGTGTTCCCAGCTGGATAGTAAAGACTAGTTGGGGAAATACACTGTAAACATGGAATGGCTGAGGTGTGTTTTAAGTTTGAGGAGAAGGCAGTTGAATGGAGTACTGTGTTTGGAACTGGTGTCAAAGTATGTGCATTAACAGTGACAGTGGGGCTACGTATAGCCTTGGTCACCAGGGAGGCAAGTGTGGGTTTTTTGGTTAAAAGTATGATAGAGGGCTGTAATGCTAGCTTGGAGTAGGTTGACTTGGGATGCCAGACTGCACTGAGGATTGCAGAGATGTCGTAGGTTTAATTCAGGGAAATACTGACAAAGGGATAGCTGTTTGCTGATCAGATCACGAATGGCCACAGCAAACCTAGGATTTAAATGTTCAATGCTCCATGATGTGGTGGCAGATAGAAAGAGGGGCTGGCTCTATGTGAGACACTAATGGATTGGCATAGAATATACCACACCTTATCTTGCATATGATTATAATTACTTAAATCTCGTGTAAGCTGAACTTAATATATAAACAAACAATACATAATGTCCTATCGTTGTTACATTTTGGTGGTAAAAACAACTGATTGCTCCTTTAACATATTAATAACATCAAAAGACACTGGTCACAATTTGGCATTTGCTTACCTTGCTCTCAAAAAGCTGGTTGTAGGCAAGAATAAGCTGCTCCTTTTTCACAGTTTTGGCAACATTTTTAATATTTCCCAGAAGTTTGTGCTCAGCAAGAAACTAAAATCAAAGAGAAACGACAAACAACCGTGTTTTAAATAATCTACCTCCATTTTATTTCTAATCTGATGCGAGTATCATCAGGAATTTGTATGAAGCTGAGGTTTGCTTCTTTAAATAATACTCCGTTCCACCTTAAATGCTGCAGCTATTTCATTAGCGCTTGTATGGGACCAGAAGCATAATAGAACACTTGTTAAGGTAGAACAGAAATTTTAAACAAGACGCTCGTTCACTGGTAAAGCAAGCACTACAAATATACTCTTTGGGCTGTTAACATGCAGAAAACGAGGACAGAGCCTGTTTAAATACTGCTTCACAAGCATGTACTGGGAGAAGCCACTATAGTCAATCTGCTGCAAAGCAAAGAGTAAAACACAGACTCCTCAGTGGAAATATTAACACTTCATACCGAATGGGACCCGTTATCCTGGATAAACTTGATTAAATCTTTTTTTGGTACATCGTCACTATTCAGTTTCTCATCGCTCCATTCTCGTGTGGGTTCAGCAGCCATCTTCAAACTTCTCGACCTTTCACTCGAGGCGTGTGGGAGTCTAAGAGCCAATCAGGTTCCTTTATTCCCCTCCCGCGTCTACTGCGGGATTCAACGATTCAGCTGCTTCGAAATTTATACCACGTGTCCATATATCAGAATAATAAACACAGATCAGCCATAACAACAAAGCCTCCTTCTCATTTCTGCAATGCAGTGCTACTGGAGATATTAATCCCCTTGGTGTCACGACTGGACTGGGAATTATTCCACTAACAGAAACACCGAGCCAGTGTCCAGTGGAGATTGTCTGTAATAAATTATGAAGGGCTAGAGGTGCCTAGCATGGGTCATCGATCTTATGTACAAACCCAGTAAACAATTAGCCGTTGATTCAACGTTGAAATAACGCAATGACTGCCGTCTAATCAACGTTCTCTTAAGGTTGAAAATGAAAGTTGAAAATACGTTCAAACACAGACATTGAAAAGACGACTATTAGACGTATTTTGGACGTCCATTGACGTTATTAATTGGTTCCGAAATAAATTGTATAAAACGCGTTTTGGACGTCCACTGACGTTATCGATTGGTCACCACTTAACTAACTTATTAAAATGGATTTTGGACGTCCATTGACGTTTAAAATATGTCCTTGACGGACAGACTACTTTTTGACATATTTTGAAGGCCCAGGGACGTTCCTTGTTTACTGGGAAAGGTTGGCGTGGCTGTGAGTTTTCATTCCTAATAAAAGCAAAATTCAGTTTAATCAGTCTCAGCTGATAAATAGTTATACAAGGTGTACTCCCATTTGGTTGGAATCAAAACTTGCAGTCGTCTACCTTTTGGTGGGTGGGGGAATACACCTTGCAAAAAACTCACATTCAGTCACAATTTTTTTTATTAGACTGTGGGGGGAAACTGGAGCACCCAGAGGAAACCCATGCGGACACAGGGTGTACATACCAAACTCATCATAGTCACCCAGAGCAGGGCTTGAACCCACAACCCCAACCCCAGGATGCTGGAGCTGTCTGACACAACCTGCTGTGCCTCTGTACTGCACTAGTTTGAAACAGGTTTTCATGCAATTTAACAGTGAATTCCTTTTGAAATTATTTGTATGGTTCCTTCTTCATTCCCAGAACACACATAAAATGTAGAATTACAGGTAAAAGTGATTTTGGATATTAAATTAAATTCTATGAAGACTCCTTTGTAGTATTTGTAGTAACCTATAAAAATTGAACAGCCTAAAGGCATTTTCATACCAAATCAGTTTACAGGTGAAAAACACGTCAAGTTTTATCTGTCTTTCACACAGAGTCTGAAACTGATGGTGGTACTTTCAAGGGTACATATTTGCATATTTGTACCTTTAATTAGGGAACATTATTGTACCTTATTTTATTATAACTCTAGATTTTAAAATTCTGTTAATTTCATATGCCCAGTTTCATATACAGGACTTTTATTATGTTTTTATATGACACAGTTCTATACTAGAAGATTACAAACATTTATCTCTCCTTCCGGAGAAGAGAATGTAATGTACCTTTAAGGAACAAAACTGGACTTTTACACACTGTTGTAACTTTAAAGATACATTTACACAGTTTGTACCTTTAGTGACCAATATTGTACCTCTACCCTACCTTTTTTTCTGAGAGTGTACACACTAGAGGCCGACAGAGTGTCAGAAATGCATTCCTCAATTGTACCTCGGTTAGGACTCAGTGTCGACTCTGATGGACTACAAATGTGCCTGAATGCAGTTAAACACTCTTTCAAGCGTCTAAAAATTTCAAAGGTTTCAACGGTTGCTGCAGCTGACTCTGAAATGGAGGCACGTCAACCAGCAGAAGCAAGCATGGGCAGCAACACTGTCTAGTGGGTATAAGCACCTTTAGGGCAAGGTACTTGCTGTTTGGCCATACGCTTACATAGACAACTGTTTGCGTTATGGACAAAATTGTACACATACTTGCATATTTGTTAATGGAGGCTCACACTAGAGGGCAGACCAGAGAAAGATTCAGGTAATTGCAGATTTGGCTCAGACACAGCCTTCTTCAAAACTTTCCACCATTGTGATGCTGTTGATTGCCTGCACTGCCCCTAACAATTACGCGTGTACTGGACCTTAAGTAGGGCGGCACGGTGGCGCAGCAGGTAGTGTCACACAGCTCCAGAGGCCTGGAGGTTGTGGGTTCGATTCCCGCTCCGGGTGACTGTCTGTGAGGAGTTTGTGTGTTCTCCCTGCGTGGGTTTCCTCCGGGTGCTCCGATTTCCTCCCACAGTCCAAAAACACACGTTGGTAGGTGGATTGGCAACTTGAAAGTGTGTGAGTGAATGTGTGTGTCTGTGTTGCCCTGTGAAGGACTGGCGTCCCCTCCAGGGTGTATTCCTGCCTTACGCCCGATGATTCCAGGTAGGCTCTGGAACCCCCGCGACCCTAAATTGGATAAGCGGTTACAGATAATGGATGGATGGACCTTAAGTACGTGTAGCATTTATTTTCTGAGGATGTGCACAACCTATGCACGATACTTAGGGCAGCCATGATACGAACACGTAGTTAACAGCAAGTGTATTTCTTCCTTAGGGTAGAAACTAGTGATGTGTCGGTCGCGAACGAACCGGTTCAAAGAGCCGGCTCTTGTAAGTGAATGATGAGAGCTGGTTCACGTCTAAGACCGAGCCATTTTTTTCTAAGGCTTGTCATTCAACCAATCAGAGAACAACAAGCAAAAGAAGACCCACTGAGCTTGTGGCATTCAAAGGCCTCAGTTTACCCACGGTTTGTCAAGGTAATGGCAGGGTGACTGTGTATTGTAGTGACATCAGTACCCTCTGAAAGGATCTTTTCAAAAACTGGGCAGATATTAACAGAGAGAAGAAACCGGATCAACCCCTCCAAGCTGAGACACTTGGTTTTCCTGAATGCCAATCTGCCTTCCAAAAAATAGTCGAAGAAAATGTTAAATCAGTTAAATGTTTGTTGACAGTTGTGGTTGTGTTAATCACTATCGTTGAATGCTGCTGTTTTGCACTTTGTTGAGTATTTGTTTATTTTATTACCCAGAAATGGATGATTATTTAATTTAATGAGCTATATTGTAATACCTACCTTTTGGGTTCCATTGGCTGTATTTCAGAGTTTACAAGTGATTTTTTTTATTAAGATGTTTAAATAAAATTCCAGTTATTTATACAACTGAATGTGTGAGTGCAATCAGTGAGTTATTACAAGACAGACATAAAAACAATTGGCCATTGCAACACTATTTATTATTTTTAATATTGAACAATATTATTTTGTCCATATAGTCATGTAAAATGTAGGTAATATTATCCGGTACCAGTGAAAATAAGTGGTAAAACAAAGAGCCATTTAGGAGCCGAAAGAGAAGAGCTGGCTCCCCAAAAAGAGCCGAAATTCCCATCACTAGTAGAAACATGCTTCAAAGACTACTGACGTGCAGACTGACCAATTAAATATTTACAGAGAAGGTTATCGACTAATAACGGTAGCTCTACAGTCAGACCGTCCAATCCGAAGAGTTTAGGCTACTTCACCACGCCCCCTCCTCACTCCGAACCAATCGGAGTAGGGAAGGTCGGGACTAGTTTGTGAACGAAGCGCTTCTTGAAGTTCTATGTAAGCTCTAGAAAAACAAAATCCCGGACGTTTGTGAAATTCCGCCCGGACATTTTTTAAGTCTACAAAGGAGGACATATCCGGGTAAAAGAGGACATCTGGACGTCTACGTAGGGTGCTACAGTGAGAGTTAAGTTTTCTATAATCAACTGTCATTGTGAGCCAGCTCTCTGGAGTCAGGAGTCACTTCTATAAATGGTTCTTCATTCAAATTCCACCAAGAATGATTTAGAGACCACACACCCCAGCATTTACTGCCACAGAACTGCGTGCGACGAGTTTGTGCAGCGGGGTAGAGCATTTGCAGAACGTTGGCCAGGCATTGACATTTGCGTTTGCCACAGGGCGGTAGACACATACGCATACAGCATGCGCATTCATAAGCTCCAGGTCTATTGTGGCCTTTGACTTGTTTGTAGGATTCTGTGCGGCGAAGTTATTAATTTCTCAGCGTGTGAAATGCCATGAGGCGTGTGAACTTGTTGAAATGCGTGTGTCTCTCGCTCAGTGCTTGAGGCTTGAGAGCCCTGCTTTTTTTTGTTAATTATATTCAACTGTACACAATATCAGTAGGTTAAATATAGAAAGAAATATATCTTTTTAAGTATACTCCTTATTTCCTTTTCTTATTTATTTTATATCAAAAATTAAAGCAGTTATCATGACGAGAATTTAATATCAACACATGTATAGACAGAAATCTTACTATGTTTACTAACTCAAAATATTGACATATGTCACGCCCTCGTCCTGTCTGGTCTGTTTTTCCCGCCATGTGCTCTCTAAGCATATGGCTCTGTTTGGTATTGTCCTTGTCTCCACCTTTGTGCCGCCTCCTTGTCCGTCATCCTCGTTATCTCTTTCAGGTGTGTCTCGTCTGTTCGTGTATTTAAGTTCCCTGGTGTCACTTGCTTGTATCGGTCATTTGTTTTGTCTCCTACTCATGTCATTTTGTTAGAATTCCTGGGTCTATTTATGTTGTTTCATGTTCTCGTTCCTAGTCATGTTCTTTCCTCGCTTCGTGTTTGCCCTCAAGTTCGTTTGTGTTTGTTTTGTTATTTTCATTCTTGACAGAATGACCGATCCAACAAAGGACGCAGCTAGCACGGACTGTTTTTTCAAGGAGACGTTCAAGAAAGTACAGGAGTCTAAGGGGATCAACCTGCTACTTTGCAGTCCTTTATGGGAGTTCCCCCCGAGTTTGAGGGGACTTCAAACTGTGAAGGTTTTCTGCTTCAGTGTCGCCTGTACTTTAACTACCTGACTGTTCCTTCGCCACATGAATTTGTGAAAGTAATGTTTATGAGATCCCTTCTCAAAAGCAAAGCATTGAAGTGGGCTGATCCAGTGCTGGGAGAGAAAGCCCTGCATCTTACTGTGGAGACTTTTAGTGAACTATTGAGAGCCAGATTCTCCCAATCTACTCCGGAGGACATCTCTGCAGGACCCTCTGCTCCCGAGGACTACCCCCTCAGATCCGGGGAAATTTGAGGCTTGAGGGCTGGTGCTGTTAGCCTCAAACTCCTAGACAAAGGAGATGAGGCTAACAGGCTTCAAGAAATTCCACAAGAGTGCGCCCAGCAGACTTCCTAAGCCGTCAACAGCTCCCGCACGTGCCTGTCGAGTAGCCGAAGCCCATGTCTCCAAGGGCGATTCCGCAGGACTTCCCACTCCAGATCCAGCGAGGGTGGCAATCCAGGCCACTCCAGATCCAGCGAGGGTGGCAATCCAGGCCACTCCAGATCCAGCAAGGGTGGCAATCCAGGCCACTCCAGATCCAGCAAGGGTGGCAATCCAGGCCACTCCAGATCCAGCAAGGGTGGCAATCCAGGCCACTCCAGATCCAGCAAGGGTGGCAATCCAGGCCACTCCGAATCCAGAGAGGGCGGCGCCTCCAGCCGCTCCGGTCCCAGAGAATGCGGCTTCCACGGCCGCACCTGCTCCCGACAAGGCGGCTTCCACGGCCGCACCTGCTCCAGAGAAGGCGGCATCCGCCGCACCTGCTCCAGAGAAGGCGGCATCGGCTGCCCTGCTCCAGAGAAGGCGGCATCCGCCGCACCTGCTCCAGAGAAGGCAGCATCCGCCGCACCTGCTCCAGAGAAGGTGGCATCCACCGCACATACTCCAGAGAAGGCGGCTTCCTCAGCCGCACATGCTCCTGAGAAGGCGGCTTCCTCAGTCCTCTTCTGCCTCTGTGACTGTGGCTACGGCCACTTCTGCCCCTGTGACGGTGGCTACAGCCACTTCAGTTTGTGTCCCTAAATCGGCCCAACGGACTTCCAGGCCGATTCCCAGAACTGTGCCCAGGCTGGTCCCTTGGACTTCCCCACAGACAGTCCTGCCAGTCCTGGGCACCCCCCAGTTGTTTTGGTTCCTGTGTCTGTCCCTGTCCTGGTTCCGGTTTCTGTCCACGTTCCTGTGCCTGTGTCTGCTCTCATTTTTGTTCCTGTCCCTGTCACTGTGTTCTTGTCTGTGTCCGTAAACATCCTGGTCCCTGTTCCCCTGCCAAGTCCGGTCCAGTCCCCGTTTCAACCCTCTGTCCTGCCTCATGTCCATTCCGAATTCTCCATTCCGTCACCTGTCCCATCTCCTGTCCAGTCCCAGTACCCAGTCACCTACCCAGTTTCCTGTCTCATATCCTGCCCTGTCTCTAGCTCAGTCCCAGTACCCGGCCTCAGTCCCATCATCTGTCCTGTCTCCCGTCCAGTCCTTGTTCCTGTCCAGTGTTTAATCCAATGTTAAGCACCCTATCCAGTCTCATGTGTCCACTCCCGTCCAGTCTCATGTGTCCACGCCTGTCCAGTCTCATGCGTCCACTCCCATCCAGTCTAGTCCTTTCCAGTCCCAAGTCCCGTCTCCTGTTAGTTCAGTCAATCAGTCATCGGTCTTGTCCTCAGTTCAGTCTTCTGTTCCCGCTCAGGTTTTGTCTCCAGTCCGTTCTTCTATTCATTCCAGTGCTTTGCCACCCGTCTATAGTTCTTTCTTGTCTCCATTTCTAGATTCTTCACCTGTTTCTCCCCTTTGTCCGTCTTCTGTTCTGTCCAGACTCTAGTCTCTTGTTTCTAGTTATATGTCTCCAGCCTCATTTCCTGTGTCTGTTCCTGTTTTGTCCTGAGTCCTGTCTCCAGTTGGTTTCCTGTCTTGTTTTCCGTGCTTCCCTCCTCTGCCAGCTCCTGGGGGGTCTAGGTTACGTGCCCTGGGAGTTGCGCGTTCAGGAGGGGACATAACAAACTGCAAGTGCCTCAACAGGACTAACTGGGGGAAAATAAGAAATAACTATTGCTGATACAATCAAGAGAGGAAAAAGTTGTTCTCCTACATTTACAGCTTCTAAGTGCATAGACCATCAGGTCATTCTTTATTGTCTGTAACCTAGGTGACAGTTTCCCATCCTCCAGTCCAAGTAATTTTTTTTTGACAAATTCAAAAGTGCTGGTCAGTCCCTTGAAATAACTGAGATGAAGAACATAAATTAGGCCAAACAATACCAGAAAAGCATCTGCAAGCCTGCAGAAGTGGGTTACCACATCACTCTCCAGGACAATGGAAATTTTCACAGGGTGGTAGTGAACAGGATCATTGACATTTTCACTAACAGTGATAAGTAGAGCAACTGCAACATCTCCAAGGTCTATCAAATTGGGATCATCCTGATGGAAATGAGAAAGAGAGAGAAAGACAAAGGAACATATAATACCACTTTAAAAGTCATTTTAAAAGTTCTTTCTGACATACACTTCCAGAGAGCAGGGGTTCCTCATACAGCCATGGAATGCTACATATTGGTAGCTCCCCTGCTGACTCTCTTCAAGATCAACTCATACAATGACAAGAGGTTAGACTCACCAATAGCAGTACATCGCTGTCTGTCATTTTGTGTTTGATTTTAATTCAAGTGTTATTGGAAAGAGCAACGATTTAACATTCTTCCCATCATGCGTCATATAACAAGTGCTCTGTGTCGTAATGCTTTTTGCTTGCAGGCACCAGTCATGTTTTGTTAAAATGATAATACAATGCAGTTTTAGAGTTTACCAATAATAACATTTTACAGTTTACCTTCTAAATTGCACTTAATGCAATTTTTTCATATGTTGTCACTTTTTTCTGACATCTTGTAAATTGTAACAGAAACAATGTGTATGAAATTATGTTTCAATAATACATTTAATAATAAACACGTTTTATTACAGAGAGCATAACTAGCCCTGTTTAATTATATGTGGTGAAGCATTTGAAACAAATAGTAAAAAACATTGTTTTGACAGTTCGATTGCACCATTTACTAAATGTAAATATTGGACTATTTAAGGAGAAATGGAAAAAGTCTAACAAGAAGCTGATGAATAAGAAGTTCACTTTTTATGCTGTATTTAGTTAAACATAGCACAGTTCATCTGGAATGAATGTGACAGTACAAGTATAAGACTTACCGTGGATGTCTTGTAAAAACCTAAGACGTCCTCACGCAGCAAGACCGGCAGAGCACGAAGAACTGTACTTCGCCTTGTGTGGACATCATGTAATTCCTAACAAATAATCCATCCATCCATTA
The DNA here is from genome assembly GCF_029633855.1 of Hoplias malabaricus. NCBI lineage: Eukaryota > Metazoa > Chordata > Actinopteri > Characiformes > Erythrinidae > Hoplias > Hoplias malabaricus. The sequence goes on along the minus strand of NC_089806.1, from coordinate 16,664,144 downwards.
TTTGTAACCGCTTATCCAATTTAGGGTCGCGGGGGGTCCAGAGCCTACCTGGAATAACTGGGCGCAAGGCAGGAATACACCCTGGAGGGGACGCCAGTCCTTCACAGGGCTCCTAACAAATAATGAAAAACCATGATACACTTATCAGGTCAGTTAATCACACTTGTTAAACAGTGTTCCTGTATATCACACAAAATTCCCCCATAAACAAAAAACTCCTAACCTGTTCATCATGCACCTTCAAAATGTCACCAAGAGCATCTGAAACTCACCCTGTCTTGGAAGCTTTTTGCCAGAACATGGTCATCAAACGAGGTGTGTGGTGATGTAGTTGTGCATAGAACTTGTTGGGCAAGTTTTGGTTTGTGATCCTCTGAAACTCTGCATACACCTTTAGTTGACAAAAACATTCCAATGAGATATATATATATATAAACATATATTTTACAGTGTATATATCACTGGACAAAATAAATACCTCAGCCTCCATACGCAGGGCAGGCCAGGAAGGAATTGTTTAACTGATGGGCTGGTGGTGACAATGATCTGAGGGTTTCAAGGGTTACTTGGTTGTGTCCCTGTGGAACGTTTGGTAAGAAGTTGACTTCTGCACACTTTGGTCCCTTTATGTTTGAGTGTGATGGTTCATTTTCAGGATTGGTCCGACTTCTTTTCCCAGCATTAATATAATTTATATTACAATAATTTCTATCATTTATTAATTCATAATTTGATTTAGTACACAATATACTTTGATTCGGTCCTTATATTGGACTGAGGTCTGATCAAATATGTTAAATGCGACCTGAGCTGAAAGTGTTCTAGATTTTGTAAGAACAACAGCTGAACACATCTCTACTTTTTATCTTAGATTATTCATACATTTTTAATACTACATTTCAAGACACAAATACACAAAACTACTAAGATTTAAAATCCACTAAGTCTGTCCTAATGGAATGTGTGTACAATACAGGTAATAAATAAGAATAATGTCATAATGCTTTATTTAATAACGTCAGTATTCTTTTAATTCTGAGGCTACATTATCTTGAACATAAATGGGAAAAGAACTTCCAAAGATCTTAATTCATGAAAACAATCATGCTTGAAAACACTCAAAAGTAGAGGGCAATACGAATCATGAACAAACTGTAAAAGTCATAACAAGGCGATATTTGAAAAGTTGAATAAACCAAACTTTTATCTTTGATTTTGCCTTCCCTTCCCTTCCCTCCCCTCCACTCTCTCTCTCTCTCTCTCTCTCTCTCCCTCCCACCCTTCCTCCCTCTCAGTTACCCTCACTTCCTCTGCCGGTCTCTCCCTCCCTCGCTCGCATGCTCTCTCCCACCCTCTCCTTTTCTATCTCCCTTCCCCTCAGCTGGTCTCTCTCTCCCTCCCTTGCTGCTCACTCTCTCACTCCCTCCATCGATACACAACCCCGTGTCTCAAATGCAGTGGTCGTAGCTATCATTTTTAAAATATATAAACATATCACGCATGCCTAGAGAGGAAGGCTGTCTATTCAACCAGTCTGAACCAAGTATACATTGCAAACAAATAACATAAAAAATACTGCTAAGAAATTCACTGAAATCCATTAACCCAGACCATCCACCATCTTGGTTGAAAATTGCACGCAGTGATTCTACGCCTATGACGTCAGACGTCACGGTGCATAAACCTTTAACATTTATATTCAGGTAAATCCATCATAAAAAGTTAGTTTTACTTAAAACCACAAACAGAACTCTGCTAAATGAAAACATCACAGTTTCACAGCCTCAAAAAGAAGAAATCGTTTAATATAATTGATTTGTTGAAGTGAGTAAAACTTTTTGAAATATTTTAAGTTAGAATCACTCAATCCAGTTAATGAATTTGAACGTTAGGGTTTACAGTGCTGGTAGGTGGATTGGAGACTCAAAAGTGAATGTGTGAGTGAATGTGTGAGTGCGTGTCGCCCTGTGAAGGGCTGGCGCCCCGCCCAAGGGCGTGTTCCCGCCTTGCACCCAGTGATCCCAGGTAGACTCCGAACCCACCGCGACCCTGAAATGGATTAGCGGTTTCAGACAATAAATGAATGAATGTATTTCCATCCTGACCATCACCATTTTATATTCATTTAGAAGTCGTCATTGTGGATAAAGTGGCTCTGAGTTTGAGGTTAAATAAAACACAGCATAGATTTTTAGAGATCTAAATATTTTAGCGTGTCATTTACAACGTCTACTTTAAAAAATTATGGCAGAAATCAAGAGTCATGAAGAATGACTTGAACAGAAGAGGCAGATCAATGGAAGAAGAAAAGCAGTCTGTCACGACTGGACAGAAGGCAGACACTAGCGGTGAGCAGTATAAAGAGTTTATTGGCAACAATCCACAAGGGGTTAACAATAACTAGCACGGGTCGAATATCAGAAACAGTACCTCAGAGTAAATCCAACAGAGTAATCGAAAAGCCAGGCAGAAGGGTCGAATACCGGAAACAAAAAGAACATCCGAGATAATTCAAAAGGGTAGTCGAAAAGCCAAACAGAGTTCATGAACCGGGGAGCAAACAAATCCAAAAGGGGAGAACAAGGACGAAAACCGGAAGACGAGCATAAGGTTGGTAACTTGATTTCAAGACAGACAGGTAAGTAGAGAACGCTTTGTATTCGGAAGTAAATCACGCAATACTCGGCAATGACTGGTGAGTGAGTGATGCTTAAATAGAGAGAGAAGCAGGTGTTCCTAATCAGAACTCTGGTGATTGAGAACGGTGTGGTGTCATGTGATTGTCCGATGAATTCTGGGATCTGGAGTTCAGGGAGGCCTGCGTGACACAGTGAAAGTTCTGAGCACTGCTTCATTACAAATAAAACATGAAAACCACGAGGTTTTAGTGGATTACAGCATTTATTAATAACACAATAATCAATAACAACAATACGATAATTAACATCATTGAAATCAATATTTACAGATTACAGAATTTAATCGATTACATCTATAACATCAATGAAATCAATATTTACAGATTCAAAATTAGGGAATGAAGGGCAAAGGGTCAGGGAAAGGGCTTTCCTTTTTTTTGTATAAGCTACAAATTAATCAATAACTACAATTAAATCAATAAAATCAATATTTACAGATTCAAAATTAGGGAACGAAGGGTAAAGGGTCGGAAATGTTTTTTTTCGGTTCTTTTTTTTTTCTTCTTTTTCTCTTTGAGGCAGATGTTGATGTCCATGTCTCTGTACATCAGCGCTGTACTTCCTCCTTCAGTAGAAAGTGGTGGTCATCATGGAGGAGGAGGCTGTGAATGTCAGAGCCTGGATCACAACTAAACAATAAAACAGCAGCAGAGTAAAAATGACACACTGACCACAAACACAAGCAGCGGTCAGTTCACTTTGATCACATGACATTTTTATAAGAATGAAGAAACATCCCTGTGTGTTCATGACGTACCGTTCCTATCGGTGAGCCTCCTGGTCTGCCTTCGTTCTCGATCGAGTGTCAAGCGCCACCTAACCCTGACCATACATGTGGTCACCAGAAGGCCTAGGAGAAGAAAACCCCACATGAACACACTCTTCATGTCCAACACCACTGTGTCCAATTTGTGAATTCTGCATCCTCGGTTTAGTAGCTGTGTTAAAGCCTGGGTCTGAAGACGCTGAAGGACTCACCACTTGTGTTTCTGCGGCCAGCTTGGTGGACGGTCACCTGCTGGTGACTCTGGAGGTGTGAGGACAGAGGGTGGGCCGGAGGCTGAGATGGAGCTACAACACAACAAGAGCAGAGGGTTCAACAACCAGGAGCTTTTCATCTACTGTGAGTAATGAAATAGTAATTACAATGTAATAACATACCATTCTGTTGTGTGGGTGTGACCTCCTCCATCACCTCCTCCACCTTTTCCTCCACCAGCTTGTCCTCCTCTTTCTCTCCACACTGTTAAACAAAGTTTGCAGTGGATGGTTGTGGAATGAGGGCAATGATATTAGCAGATTTTAATTAAATTCAGCTAATGTAATAATAAAGAAAATCTCACCTCCTCCTCCTCCACCTTCAGCAACATCTGCTCCTCCTTCTCTTCTCTCATAACATCCACCACCTCCTCCAATTTAGACTCCTCCTCCTTCTCTTCCTCTCTGAAGGCCTCCTGTTCCTCCTTCATCTTTTCTTCCACCAACTTCACCTCCTCTAATACGTCCTCCTTCTTCTCCTCCATCACTTTCTCCACCTCCTTCTCTCTGACCTTCATCCTTAGACGCTTGATCTCATCCATAAACTTGTCTTACCCCTTCACTATGAGCTCCACTTTATCCTCTTCCTCCAACACTTTCTCCTCCTCCATTGTGTATTTGTCCTTAGCTCTCGCTTCATGCTCCTCCTCCATCTTCACCTCCTTCACTTCCACCTCCTCCATCCTCTTGTCCCTCTCCTCTACATTTCTCCACCACCACCTCTTCTTATTCTTCCTCTTCTCCTTCTTAGAGCTCTTTGTTTTAAGGTGGGGCTCGTGGTTGGACTTGTCGTCCTCGATTTCTGTTCGAAAACAGCAGAGCAACATTTTTGCAGCTGGTCACTGTAAGTGGTAAGCAGCGAATGGCCAAATCTTCGGAATTTTGTCGATGTCATAGCATGTTGTTTACATGTTGCCGCGACGATTGGCTTTTCTGACACGTGGTTATTGTTGCAGTGTTCTAACAGTTGACTGTCTGTGAGGAGTTTGGTGTGTTCTCCCCGAGTCTGTGTGGGTTTCCTCCCACAGTCCAAAAACACTGTAAACCCGAATAAGTTAGCAGAACTTAAAAAAATTAAGGCAATCAGTTGCCTTAATATTTTTAAGTTCATAAACTTAAAAGTCAGAAGTATGTGTAATTTTGTTGTTTGAGTTACGTGCACACATTAACTTTAAGTCACTTCTACTTTAATTAAAGCTTGAAACAACTCAAAAATATTCATTTCTATTACTTAAAAGAATTTACTACTAATAATTAATTTATTTGATTCCAGGTAGGCTCTGGACCCCCCGCGACCCTAAAATTGGATAAGCGGTTACAGATATTTTAATTATATTTTGTATGTTGACTTAACGTATTGTATACAATTTCAACTAACTTTAAATGAATGGTTATGTAATTAAATATTTAAAATACTCACAATAAAAACACTTACAATACTCAAAATTACACCCGTGAGTACTTAAAAAATTTGTCTTAACGGATTACCTTAATTAATTAAGTTCTACTAACTCAAAATATTGACATATGTCACGCCCTCGTCCTGTCTGGTCTGTTTTTCCCGCCATGTGCTCTCTAAGCATATGGCTCTGTTTGGTATTGTCCTTGTCTCCACCTTTGTGCCGCCTCCTTGTCCGTCATCCTCGTTATCTCTTTCAGGTGTGTCTCGTCTGTTCGTGTATTTAAGTTCCCTGGTGTCACTTGCTTGTATCGGTCATTCATTTTGTCTCCTACTCATGTCATTTTGTCAGAATTCCTAGGTCTATTCATGTTGTTTCATGTTCTCGTTCCTAGTCATGTTCTTTCCTCGCTTCGTGTTTGCCCTCAAGTTCGTTTGTGTTTGTTTTGTTATTTTCATTCCTGACAGAATGACCGATCCAACAAAGGACGCAGCTAGCACGGACTGTTTTTTCAAGGAGACGTTCAAGAAAGTACAGGAGTCTCTAGCGGTAAAGGTGGGGGATCAACCTGCTACTTTGCAGTCCTTTATGGGAGTTCCCCCCGAGTTTGAGGGGGACTTCAAACTGTGAAGGTTTTCTGCTTCAGTGTCGCCTGTACTTTAACTACCTGACTGTTCCTTCGCAATATGAATTTGTGAAAGTAATGTTTATGAGATCCCTTCTCAAAAGCAAAGCATTGAAGTGGGCTGATCCAGTGCTGGGAGAGAAAGCTATGCATCTTACTGTGGAGACTTTTAGTGAACTGTTAAGAGCCAGATTCTCCCAATCTACTCCTGAGGACATCTCCGCAGGACCCTCTGCTCCCGAGGACTACCCCCTCAGGTCCGGGGGGGATTGAATGCTGGTGCTGTTAGCCTCAAACTCCTAGACAAAGGAGAGGAGTCAAACAGGCTTCAAGAAATTCCACAAGAGTGCGCCCACCAGACCTCCTAAGCCGTCAACAGCTCCCGAACGTGCCTGTCGAGTAGCCGAAGCCCCTGTCTCCAAGGGTGATTCTGCAGGACTTCCCACACCAGCGAGGGTGGCAATCCAGGCCACTCCAGATCCAGCAAGGGCGGCAATTCAGGCCACTCCGAATCCGAGAATGTGGCTTCAACGGCCGCACCTGCTCACAACAAGGCGGCTTCCACGGACGCACCTACTTCAGCGAAGGCGGCTTCCACAGCCGCACCTGCTCCAGAGAAGGCGGCATCCGCCGCACCTGCTCCAGAGAAGGCGGCATCCGCCGCACCTGCTCCAGAGAAGGCGGCATCCGCCGCAGCTGCTCCAGAGAAGGCGGCATCCGCCGCAGCTGCTCCAGAGAAGGCGGCATCCGCCGCATCTGCTCCAGAGAAGACGGCATCCTCCGCACATGCTCCAGAGAAGGCGACTTCCTCAGCCCTCTTCTGCCCCTGTGACTGTGGCTACGGCAACTTCAATTTGTGTCCCTAAATCGGACTTCAAGGCCGATTCCCAGAACTGTGCCCAGCCTGGTCCCTTGGACTTCCCCACAGACTTTTGCCAGTCCTGGGCACCCCCCAGTTGTCTTGGTTCCTGTGTCTGTCCCTGTCCTGGTTCCGGTTTCTGTCCACGTTCCTGTGCCTGTGTCTGCTCTCGTTTTTGTTCCTGTCCCTGTCACTGTGTTTGTGTCTGTCTCCGTAAACGTCCTGGTCCCTGTTCCTCTGCCAAGTCCAGTCCAGTCCCCGTTTCAACCCTCTGTCCTGCCTCATGTCCATTCCGAATTCTCCATTCCAACACCTCTCCCATCTCCTGTCCAGTCCCAGTACCCAGCCCCAGTCCAGTCACCTGTCCTGTCTCAAGTTCAGTCACCTACCCAGTTTCTTTTCTCATATCCTGCCCTGTCTCTAGCTCAGTCGCAGTACCCGGCCTCAGTCCCATCATCTGTCCTGTCTCCCGTCCAGTGTTTAATCCAGTGTTAAGCACCCTATCCAGTCTAATGTGTCCACTGCCGTCCAGTCCCATGCGTCCACTCCCATCCAGTCTAGTCCTTTCCAGTCCCAAGTCCCGTCTCTTGTTAGTTCAGTTATCGGTCTTGTCCCCAGTTCAGTCTTCTGTCCCCGCTCAGGTTTTGTCTCCAGTCCGTTCTTCTCTTCATTCCAGTGCTTTGCCACCCGTCTATAGTTCTTTCTTGTCTCCGTTTCTAGATTCTTCACCTGTTTCTCCCCTTTGTCCGTCTTCTGTTCTGTCCAGAGTCTAGTTTCTTGTTTCTAGTCTTATGTCTCCAGCCTCATTTCCTGTGTCTGTTCCTGTCTTGTCCTGAGTCCTGTCTCCAGTTGGTTTCCTGTCTTGTTTTCCATGCCTCCCTCCTGTGCCAGCTCCTGCGGGGTCTAGGTTACGTATCCTGGGAGTTGCGTGTTCAGGAGGGGGCATCTGTCACGCCCTCTTCCTGTCTCGTCTGTTTTCCCCACCATGTGCTCTCTAAGCATATGGCTCTGTTTGGTAATGTCCTTGTCTCCGCCTTTGTTCCGCCTCCTTGTCCGTCATCCTCGTTATCTGTTTCAGGTGTGTCTCATCTGTTCGTGTATTTAAGTTCCCTGGTGTCACTTGCTTGTATCGGTCATTCGTTTTGTCTCCTACTCATGTCATTTTGTTAGAATTCCTGGGTCTATTCATGTTGTTTCATGTTCTCTTTCCAAGTCATGTTCTTTCCTCATTTCGTGTTTGCCCTCAAGTTCGTTTGTGTTTGTTTTGTTATTTTCTTGTAAATAAAAGTCTGCGTTATTAGCGTGCGTCCGCCTCCGTCAGTCCGACTCAGTGTTCCTGACATCATACACAAAACATAGGTTCAAACTGAAATTTATTTATGAACTAAAGAGCAGGTATTCTGAGCCACATAGATAGTTTTCCAAACATAAATTGCACCATTAAATAATTGCATGAGCTGACCAAAGCAATCAACTCAAAATCAATGCAATAACAAACCACAAAATGTTATTCAAATAATCATGATAATAATAAAATAAAGAAAATCAGTCAACTGATTAAAAACTCAAAAAATTCAATAGTGTCCTTTGTGCACTATGTAAATTTGTGGCTCGTTTTTATAAAAGTCAATAACAAACTGCAAGTCCCTCAACAGGACTAACTGGGGGAAAATAAGAAATAACTATTGCTGATACAATAAAGAGAGGAAAAAGTTGTTCTCCTACATTTACAGCTTCTAAGTGCATAGACCATCAGGTCATTCTTTATTGTCTGTAACCTAGGTGACCGTTTCCCATCCTACAGTCCAAGTAAATTTTTTTGGACAACTTCAAAAGTGCTGGTCAGTCCCTTGGAATAACTGAGATGAAGAGCATAAATTAGGCCAAACAATACCACAAAAGCATCTGCAAGCCTGCAGAAGTGGGTTACCACATCACTCTCCAGGACAATGGAAATTTTCACAGGGTGGTAGTGAACAGGATCATTGACATTTTCACTAACAGTGATAAGTAGAGCAACTGCAACATCTCCAAGGTCTATCACATTGGGATCGTCCTGATGGAAATGAGAAAGAGAGAGAGAAAGACAAAGGAACATATAATACCACTTTAAAAGTCATTTTAAAAGTTCTTTCTGACATACACTTCCAGAGAGCAGGGGTTCCTCATACAGCCATGGAATGCTACATATTGGTAGCTCCCCTGCTGACTCTCTTCAAGATCAACTCATACAATGACAAGAGGTTAGACTCACCAATAGCAGTACATCGCTGTCTGTCATTTTGTGTTTGATTTTAATTCAAGTGTTATTGGAAAGAGCAACGATTTAACATTCTTCCCATCATGCGTCATATAACAAGTGCTCTGTGTCGTAATGTTTTTTGCTTGCAGGCACCAGTGATGTTTTGATAAAATGATAATACAATGCAGTTTTAGAGTTTACCAATAATAACATTTTACAGTTTACCTTCTAAATTGCACTTAATGCTAGGAAATATGGCAAATAAATACATTTCATGAGTACAGATTTTTCATATGTTGTCACTTTTTTCTGACATCTTGTAAATTGTAACAGAAACAATGTGTATGAAATTATGTTTAAAAAATACATTTAATAATAAACACGTTTTATTACAGAGAGCATAACTAGCCCTGTTTAATTATATGTGGTGAAGCATTTGAAACAAAGAGTAAAAAACATTGTTTTGACAGTTTGATTGCACCATTTACTAAATGTAAATATTGGACTATTTAAGGAGAAATGGAAAAAGTCTAACAAGAAGCTGATGAATAAGAAGTTCACTTTTTATGCTGTATTTAGTTAAACATAGCACAGTTCATCTGGAATGAATGTGACAGTACAAGTATAAGACTTACCGTGGATGTCTTGTAAAAACCTAAGACGTCCTCACGCAGCAAGACCGGCAGAGCACGAAGAACTGTAGTTCGCCTTGTGTGGACATCATGTAATTCCTAACAAATAATGAAAAACCATGATACACTTATCAGGTCAGTTAATCACGCTTGTTAAACAGTGTTCCTGTATATCACACAAAATTCCCCCATAAACAAAAAACTCCTAACCTGTTCATCATGCACCTTCAAAATGTCACCAAGAGCATCTGAAACTCACCCTGTCTTGGAAGCTTTTTGCCAGAACATGATCATCAAACGAGGTGTGTGGTGATCTAGTTGTGCATAGAACTTGTTGGGCAAGTTTTGGTTTGTGATCCTCTGAAACTCTGCATACACCTTTAGTTGACAAAAACATTCCAATGAGATATATATATATATAAACATATATTTTACAGTGTATATATCACTGGACAAAATAAATACCTCAGCCTCCATACACAGGGCAGGCCAGGAAGGAATTGTTTAACTGATGGGCTGGTGGTGACAATGATCTGAGGGTTTCAAGGGTTACTTGGTTGTGTCCCTGTGGAACGTTTGGTAAGAAGTTGACTTCTGCACGCTTTGGTCCCTTTATGTTTGAGTGTGATGGTTCATTTTCAGGATTGGTCCGACTTCTTTTCCCAGCATTAATATAATTTATATTACAATAATTTTTATCATTTATTAATTCATAATTTGATTTAGTACACAATATACTTTGATTCGGTCCTCATATTGGACTGAGGTCTGATCAAATATGTTAAATGCGACCTGAGCTGAAAGTGTTCTAGATTTTGTAAGAACAACAGTTGAACACATCTCTACTTTTTTATCTTAGATTATTCATACATTTTTAATACTACATTTCAAGACACAAATACACAAAACTACTAAGATTTAATATCCACTAAGTCTGTCCTAATGGAATGTGTGTACAATACAGGTAATAAATAAGAATAATGTCATAATGCTTTATTTAATAACGTAAGTATTCTTTTAATTCTGAGGCTACATTATCTTGAACATAAATGGGAAAAGATCTTCCAAAGATCTTAATTCATGAAAAAATTTCATGCTTGGAAACACTCAAAAGTAGAGGGCAATACGAATCATGAACAAACTCTACAAGTCATAACAAGGCGGTATTTGAAAAGTTGAATAAACCAAACTTTTATCTTTGATTTTGCCTTCCCTTCCCTCCTCTCTCTCTCTCTCTCTCTCTCTCTCTCTCTCGGTCACCCTCACTTCCTCAGCCGGTTTCTCCCTCCCTTGCTCGCACGCTCTCACTCCCACACTTTCCTTTTCTATCTCCCTTCCCCTCAGCTGGTCTCTCTCTCCCTCCCTTGCTGCTCACTCTCTCACTCCCTCCATCGAAACACAACCCTGTCTCTCAATTGCAGCGGTCGTCGCTATCATTTTTAAAATATATAAACATATCACGCATGCCTAGAGAGGAAGGCTGTATATTCAACCAGTCTGAACCAAGTATACATTGCAAACGAATAACATAAAACTACTGCTGTGCCTTACCGTTTTTGGGTGCAACGTTGCTCCGAAGAAAAAGTTAAAGTTATCAGTCCCGTTTTGTTTGGCGCTCTCCCAACGGTCCGAGTCAGCACAGAGTAGTCCCGATGTTAACTTAATGACTTAACATTTCAACATTAGAATGTGAGATATGCAACTCATGCGGCCTATTCCAATTAAAATATGAACTTTAAACAATTCCCTTCAAAAACTGTAGTATTTTTTTGTAATAGTTTCAAATACCTTTGTGACGAATTTGACTCAACTTTGTTTAACGGAGCTACAAAATACGTTATTTGTTAACTGTATAATGGAACACTATTCTTCCAAATTCCACACTTTAGCAAAGACTGACTCAAAGAAATTCACTGAAATCAATTAACCCAGACCATCCACCATCTTGGTTAAAAATTGCACGCAGTGATTCTTTGCCTATGACGTCAGACGTCACGGTGCATAAACCTTTAACATTTATATTCAGGTAAATCCATCATAAAAAGTTAGTTTTACTTAAAACCACAAACAGAACTCTGCTAAATGAAAACATCACAGTTTCACAGCCTCAAAAAGAAGAAATCGTTTAATATAATTGATTTGTTGAAGTGAGTAAAACTTTTTGAAATATTTTAAGTTAGAATCACTCAATCCAGTTAATGAATTTGAACGTTAGGGTTTACAGTGCTGGTAGGTGGATTGGAGACTCAAAAGTGTCTGTAGGTGTGAATGTGTGAGTGAATGTATGAGTGCGTGTCACCCTGTGAAGGGCTGGCGCCCTGCCCAAGGGCGTGTTCCCGCCTTGCACCCAGTGATCCCAGGTAGACTCTGAACCCACCGCGACCCTGAAATGGATTAGCGGTTTCAGACAATAAATGAATGAATGTATTTCCATCCTGACCATCACCATTTTATATTCATTTAGAAGTCGTCATTGTGGATAAAGTGGCTCTGAGTTTGAGGTTAAATAAAACACAGCATAGATTTTTAGAGATCTAAATATTTTAGCGTGTCATTTACAACGTCTACTTTAAAAAATTATGGCAGAAATCAAGAGTCATGAAGAATGACTTGAACAGAAGAGGCAGATCAATGGAAGAAGAAAAGCAGTGTGTCACGACTGGACAGAAGGCAGACACTAGCGGTGAGCAGTATAAAGAGTTTATTGGCAACAATCCACAAGGGGTTAACAATAACTAGCACGGGTCGAATATCAGAAACAGTACCTCAGAGTAAATCCAACAGAGTAATCGAAAAGCCAGGCAGAAGGGTCGAATACCGGAAACAAAAAGAACATCCGAGATAATCCAAAAGGGTAGTCGAAAAGCCAAACAGAGTTCATGAACTGGGGAGCAAACAAATCCAAAAGGGGAGAACAAGGACTGGTAGGGGCATAAGTTTACCTGCGGGAAGTGTCTTGGGGTTCTTTGACTGGGCACAGACAGAACATGATGCAATAAACTTATGTACATCAGCCCTAACAGATTCCCACCAATACCGCGCAAGGATGAGTTGAGTAGTGCGTGTCTCACCCGGATGACCAGATGACAGGGAAGAATGCGCCCAAGCGATTAACTTGTCTCGGAGTGGGGCCTGTACATACTTTTTCCCTTCTGGACATTCCCTAGGCACCTCTTTAGATTTGTTTTCATTTTCGATTTGTTCATCAAGTTCCCATCTAATGACTGACACTGAGACTGATGACGGTAAAATGAAGTCACTGTCCCCCCTCTCCTTAATGTCTCCCTGATATAAGCGGGACAGAGCATCAGCTTTAACATTTTTACTGCCTGGACGGAAAGTGATAGAAAAATGAAAGCGTGAAAAAAAACAATGACCACCTGGCCTGACGAGAATTCATTCGCTTCGCAGTCCGAAGATATTCTAAATTTTTATGATCCGTTATCACCAGAAAGGGGTGTAAAGAACCCTCCAACCAATGCCTCCATTCTTCTAGAGCTAATTTTACTGCCAGCAGTTCTCTATCCCCAATACCATAGTTGCGCTCCGCGGGAGATAGTTTATGAGAATAGAAAGCGTTTGGGTACAACTTTGAGGAATCCCCTTTTCGCTGAGATAAGATAGCTCCTACCCCTGTTTCTGAAGCGTCTACCTCGACCACAAAGGGATGCTCCGGATCCGGATGTTTGAGAATGGGGGCAGTAGAAAAGGCTCTTTTAAGACGCTCGAAAACCAGTTGTGCTTGAGGGGACCAATATAAACGTTGCGAATTTCCCTTAAGTAAGGCTGTAAGAGGTGCAGCAATGGAACTGAAGTTCCTAATGAATCGTCTATAAAAATTGGCAAAACCTAAAAAACGTTGAAGTTCCTTAATACTGTTCGGGACAGGCCAGTTAACAACAGCTTCAACTTTGTGATCGTCCATGATTATACCAGACCCTTTTGACATACCCTAAAAATGAAACCGTCTGTTGGTGAAATTCACACTTTTCTTCCTTGACATAGAGATTGTTTTCCTTGAGACGTTGAAGTACCTTATTAACATGTAGTATATGTGTGTTTAAATCAGGGGAATAAATCAAAATATGATCAATATAAGCGATCACAAACTGCCCTAACATATCTCGGAATATGTCATCCATAAAGGACTGAAAAACAGACGGGGCCTTTGCTAGCCCATAACTCATCACCAGGTACTCATAGTGTCCTTAGTGGTGCTAAATGCCGTCTTCCATTCGTCTCCCTCCTTGATGCGGATAAGATTATAGGCACTACGAATATCTAATTTCGAAAAAATGGTAGCACCTCTAAGTTGCTCTAATGCTACCGGAATAAGTGGTAGCGGGTATGCGTATTTCTTTGTAATGTCATTAAGAGCACGGTAGTCTATACGGGGTCTCAAACCACCATCTTTTTTATTCACAAAAAAGAACCCAGAAGCTACTGGAGACTTAGATGGGCGAATAAACACTTGATCTAAAGCTTCTTTAACATATTCTTCCATAACTCGCTCTTCCTCTAAATTAAGTGGGTAGATACGCGATTTGGGCAAAGAAGCTCCTTCTATAAGTTCAATGGCACAGTCATAAGTTCTATGTGGAGGTAATTTCGTGGCTTTGACCTTACTAAACACTTCCAAGTTCCTAGCATACTCTGAGGGAATTTGTACATGTACAGGTAAATTAGGACTCTCCACAGAAGTAGAGTGGACAGAACGTTGATCTAGGGCTAAACAATTGTATTGACAATAAGTGGACCAGGACCTGATCTCGCGCAGATTCCATGAAATAACTGGGTTGTGAGTCTCCAACCAGGGTAATCCTAAAATAATTTGAAAGTCTGATTTAGGGAGCACCAAAAAAGAAATCCACTCATGATGTAAACAACTGATTTGAAGCCGAACTGGAATAGTCTCTTGAGAGATGGGATCTCCTCCAATTGGAAGACCATCTAGGGCACGGACCAGGACTAGTCTGCACAAAGATTCCGTCTGGATGTGTAACTTGTTGACGATGGATTGATGAAGGAAGTTTCCTTCAGCTCCGGAGCTGTCAGGGCTGGAACAACAAGAGAATTTCCTTGGCAGTACACAGTGAGGGGTATTAAAAAAGATCTTGAAATTACTCTAGTTGTGGGTACACTCACTGTATTGATGTGTAAAGCCCTCCCTTGATGAGGTGTATGTTTACTCCGGGGACGTTTGAAACAGTCTCGTCTGAAATGGTCAGAACTTCCGCAATATAAACACAATCCATTGTGCAGACGTCGCCGATGTTCTTCTTGAGACAGTCTCAAAGCATCACACTGCATAGGCTCAGTAGAAGAGTTAGGACCGGGAATGAAACTCGAGTGCATCTTCTGTCTCTCTGAACCAGGAAAGGAACGACCCCTTGGGGTAAGGTGTCCCTGACCCGAGGTCTTGGGTCTTTTCTTTAAAAGTTGATCCAGACGAATGGACATGGAAATGAGTTGATCCAGAGATGTTCCTTCATCCCTACAGGCCAATTCAGTCAGTATATCCGAGTTAAGACCATTTCGAAAAACATTCATGAGTGCTGGTTCATTCCACCCACTCCCTGCAGCAATAGTTCTGAATTCTAGAGCATAGGCAGCTGCTGTGCGAGAGCCCTGTTTAAGAGTCAGAAAAATTTCCCCATTGGATTGACCCTCATTAGCGTGATCAAACACCTCACGAAACATAGTCAAAAACTGAGGATACGTTTTGTCCATTATATTCTTCCATACCGCAGTGGCCCATTCGAGGGCTTTTCACGTGAGACGTGACATCAGAAAAGTTATTTTGGATTTATCCGAACTAGGAGGTGTATTCTCAAAAAATATCGAACATTATAACAAAAATCCACTACATTTAGCTGGATTACCCTCAAAGACTTCAGGCTTACTGACAGGATAATGCGAAGAGACATTAACCGGGACTGAAAGGGGCTCAGTGTTACGACTACCATCAGAAAAGCAAGTTGTAAGTGCTTTAAAGCTCTCTAATACCTGCGAAAGTTGTTGCTGGTTTTGTTGTTGTTGAGCGAGAGATTCAATAGCGTGAGTTACACTAGCCAGCGTTTGTTGGTGTTGACCTAGTAGTTGGCCTTGACTGCTTAGCGCCGTAATCACGGCTTCAGAATCCGCTGTCTGCATGTTATGGCCGAGTATTCTGTCACGACTGGACAGAAGGCAGACACTAGCGGTGAGCAGTATAAAGAGTTTATTGGCAACAATCCACAAGGGGTTAACAATAACTAGCACGGGTCGAATATCAGAAACAGTACCTCAGAGTAAATCCAACAGAGTAATCGAAAAGCCAGGCAGAAGGGTCGAATACCGGAAACAAAAAGAACATCCGAGATAATCCAAAAGGGTAGTCGAAAAGCCAAACAGAGTTCATGAACCGGGGAGCAAACAAATCCAAAAGGGGAGAACAAGGACGAAAACCGGAAGACGAGCATAAGGTTGGTAACTTGATTTCAAGACAGACAGGTAAGTAGAGAACGCTTTGTATTCGGAAGTAAATCACGCAATACTCGGCAATGACTGGTGAGTGAGTGATGCTTAAATAGAGAGAGAAGCAGGTGTTCCTAATCAGAACTCTGGTGATTGAGAACGGTGTGGTGTCATGTGATTGTCCGATGAATTCTGGGATCTGGAGTTCAGGGAGGCCTGCGTGACACAGTGAAAGTTCTGAGCACTGCTTCATTACAAATAAAACATGAAAACCACGAGGTTTTAGTGGATTACAGCATTTATTAATAACACAATAATCAATAACAACAATACGATAATTAACATCATTGAAATCAATATTTACAGATTACAGAATTTAATCGATTACATCTATAACATCAATGAAATCAATATTTACAGATTCAAAATTAGGGAATGAAGGGCAAAGGGTCAGGGAAAGGGCTTTCCTTTTTTTGTATAAGCTACAAATTAATCAATAACTACAATTAAATCAATAAAATCAATATTTACAGATTCAAAATTAGGGAACGAAGGGTAAAGGGTCAGGGAAATGTTTTTTTTCGGTTCTTTTTTTTTTCTTTTTCTCTTTGAGGCAGATGTTGATGTCCATGTCTCTGTACATCAGCGCTGTACTTCTTCCTTCAGTAGAAAGTGGTGGTCATCATGGAGGAGGAGGCTGTGAATGTCAGAGCCTGGATCACAACTAAACAATAAAACAGCAGCAGAGTAAAAATGACACACTGACCACAAACACAAGCAGCGGTCAGTTCACATTGATCACATGACATTTTTATAAGAATGAAGAAACATCCCTGTGTGTTCATGACGTACCGTTCCTATCGGTGAGCCTCCTGGTCTGCCTTCGTTCTCTATCGAGTGTCAAGCGCCACCTAACCCTGACCATACATGTGGTCACCAGAAGGCCTAGGAGAAGAAAACCCCACATGAACACACTCTTCATGTCCAACACCACTGTGTCCAATTTGTGAATTCTGCATCCTCGGTTTAGTAGCTGTGTTAAAGCCTGGGTCTGAAGACGCTGAAGGACTCACCACTTGTGTTTCTGCGGGCAGTTTGGTGGAGGCTTGGTGGCTGGTGACTCTGGAGGTGTGAGGACAGAGGGTGGGCCGGAGGCTGAGATGGAGCTACAACACAACAAGAGCAGAGGGTTCAACAACCAGGAGCTTTTCATCTACTGTGAGTAATGAAATAGTAATTACAATGTAATAACATACCATTCTGTTGTGTGGGTGTGACCTCCTCCATCACCTCCTCCACCTTTTCCTCCACCAGCTTGTCCTCCTCTTTCTCTCCACACTGTTAAACAAAGTTTGCAGTGGATGGTTGTGGAATGAGGGCAATGATATTAGCAGATTTTAATTAAATTCAGCTAATGTAATAATAATGAAAATCTCACCTCCTCCTCCTCCACCTTCAGCAACATCTGCTCCTCCTTCTCTTCTCTCATAACATCCACCACCTCCTCCAATTTAGACTCCTCCTCCTTCTCTTCCTCTCTGAAGGCCTCCTGTTCCTCCTTCATCTTTTCTTCCACCAACTTCACCTCCTCTAATACGTCCTCCTTCTTCTCCTCCATCACTTTCTCCACCTCCTTCTCTCTGACCTTCATCCTTAGACGCTTGATCTCATCCATAAACTTGTCTAACCCCTTCACTATGAGCTCCACTTTATCCTCTTCCTCCAACACTTTCTCCTCCTCCATTGTGTATTTCTCCTTAGCTCTCGCTTCATGCTCCTCCTTCATCTTCACCTCCTTCACTTCCACCTCCTCCATCCTCTTGTCCCTCTCCTCTACATTTCTCCACCACCACCTCTTCTTATTCTTCCTCTTCTCCTTCTTAGAGCTCTTTGTTTTAAGGTGGGGCTCGTGGTTGGACTTGTCGTCCTCGATTTCTGTTCGAAAACAGCAGAGCAACATTTTTGCAGCTGGTCACTGTAAGTGGTAAGCAGCGAATGGCCAAATCTTCGGAATTTTGTCGATGTCATAGCATGTTGTTTACATGTTGCCGCGACGATTGGCTTTTCTGACACGTGGTTATTGTTGCAGTGTTCTAACAGTTGACTGTCTGTGAGGAGTTTGGTGTGTTCTCCCCGAGTCTGTGTGGGTTTCCTCCCACAGTCCAAAAACACTGTAAACCCGAATAAGTTAGCAGAACTTAAAAAAATTAAGGCAATCAGTTGCCTTAATATTTTTAAGTTCATAAACTTAAAAGTCAGAAGTATGTTTAATTTTGTTGTTTGAGTTACGTGCACACATTAACTTTAAGTCACTTCTACTTCAATTAAAGCTTGAAACAACTCAAAAATATTCATTTCTATTACGTAAAAGAATTTACTACTAATAATTAATTTATTTGATTCCAGGTAGGCTCTGGACCCCCCGCGACCCTAAATTGGATAAGCGGTTACAGATAATGGATGGATGGATAATTAATTTTTTTGAAGTATTTTAATTATATTTTGAATGTTGACTTAACTTATTGTATACAATTTCAACTAACTTTAAATGAATGGTTATGTAATTAAATATTTAAAATACTCACAATAAAAACACTTACAATACTCAAAATTACACCCGTGAGTACTTAAAAAATTTGTCTTAACAGATTACCTTAAATTAATTAAGTTCTACTAACTCAAAATATTGACATATGTCACGCCCTCGTCCTGTCTGGTCTGTTTTTCCCGCCATGTGCTCTCTAAGCATATGGCTCTGTTTGGTATTGTCCTTGTCTCCGTCTTTGTTCCGCCTCCTTGTCCGTCATCCTCGTTATCTGTTTCAGGTGTGTCTCGTCTGTTCGTGTATTTAAGTTCCCTGGTGTCACTTGCTTGTATCGGTCATTCATTTTGTCTCCTACTCATGTCATTTTGTCAGAATTCCTAGGTCTATTCATGTTGTTTCATGTTCTCGTTCCTAGTCATGTTCTTTCCTCGCTTCGTGTTTGCCCTCAAGTTCGTTTGTGTTTGTTTTGTTATTTTCATTCCTGACAGAATGACCGATCCAACAAAGGACGCAGCTAGCACGGACTGTTTTTTCAAGGAGACGTTCAAGAAAGTACAGGAGTCTCTAGCGGTAAAGGTGGGGGATCAACCTGCTACTTTGCAGTCCTTTATGGGAGTTCCCCCCGAGTTTGAGGGGGACTTCAAACTGTGAAGGTTTTTTGCTTCAGTGTCGCCTGTACTTTAACTACCTGACTGTTCCTTCGCAACATGAATTTGTGAAAGTAATGTTTATGAGATCCCTTCTCAAAAGCAAAGCATTGAAGTGGGCTGATCCAGTGCTGGGAGAGAAAGCCCTGCATCTTACTGTGACTGAGACTTTTAGTGAACTGTTAAGAGCCAGATTCTCCCAATCTACTCCTGAGGACATCTCCGCAGGACCCTCTGCTCCCGAGGACTACCCCCTCAGGTCCGGGGAAATTTTTTGGGGGGGATTGAATGCTGGTGCTGTTAGCCTCAAACTCCTAGACAAAGGAGATGAGTCAAACAGGCTTCAAGAAATTCCACAAGAGTGCGCCCACCAGACCTCCTAAGCCGTCAACAGCTCCCGAACGTGCCTGTCGAGTAGCCGAAGCCCCTGTCTCCAAGGGTGATTCCGCAGGACTTCCCACACCAGCGAGGGTGGCAATCTAGGCCACTCCAGATCCAGCAAGGGCGGCAATTCAGGCCACTCCGAATTCGAGAATGTGGCTTCAACGGCCGCACCTGCTCACAACAAGGCGGCTTCCACGGACACACCTACTTCAGCGAAGGCGGCTTCCACAGCCGCACCTGCTCCAGAGAAGGCGGCATCCGCCGCACCTGCTCCAGAGAAGGCGGCATCCGCCGCACCTGCTCCAGAGAAGGCGGCATCCGCCGCACCTGCTCCAGAGAAGGCGGCATCCGCCGCACCTGCTCCAGAGAAGGCGGCATCCGCCGCACCTGCTCCAGAGAAGGCGGCATCCGCCGCAGCTGCTCCAGAGAAGGCGGCATCCGCCGCAGCTGCTCCAGAGAAGGCGGCATCCGCCGCACCTGCTCCAGAGAAGGCGGCATCCCCCGCACCTGCTCCAGAGAAGGCGGCATCCGCCGCACCTGCTCCAGAGAAGGCGGCATCCGCCGCAGCTGCTCCAGAGAAGGCTGTCCACGTTCCTGTGCCTGTGTCTGCTCTCGTTTTTGTTCCTGTCCCTGTCACTGTGTTTGTGTCTGTCTCCGTAAACGTCCTGGTCCCTGTTCCTCTGCCAAGTCCAGTCCAGTCCCCGTTTCAACCCTCTGTCCTGCCTCATGTCCATTCCGAATTCTCCATTCCAACACCTCTCCCATCTCCTGTCCAGTCCCAGTACCCAGCCCCAGTCCAGTCACCTGTCCTGTCTCAAGTTCAGTCACCTACCCAGTTTCTTTTCTCATATCCTGCCCTGTCTCTAGCTCAGTCGCAGTACCCGGCCTCAGTCCCATCATCTGTCCTGTCTCCCGTCCAGTGTTTAATCCAGTGTTAAGCACCCTATCCAGTCTAATGTGTCCACTGCCGTCCAGTCCCATGCGTCCACTCCCATCCAGTCTAGTCCTTTCCAGTCCCAAGTCCCGTCTCTTGTTAGTTCAGTTATCGGTCTTGTCCCCAGTTCAGTCTTCTGTCCCCGCTCAGGTTTTGTCTCCAGTCCGTTCTTCTCTTCATTCCAGTGCTTTGCCACCCGTCTATAGTTCTTTCTTGTCTCCGTTTCTAGATTCTTCACCTGTTTCTCCCCTTTGTCCGTCTTCTGTTCTGTCCAGAGTCTAGTTTCTTGTTTCTAGTCTTATGTCTCCAGCCTCATTTCCTGTGTCTGTTCCTGTCTTGTCCTGAGTCCTGTCTCCAGTTGGTTTCCTGTCTTGTTTTCCATGCCTCCCTCCTGTGCCAGCTCCTGCGGGGTCTAGGTTACGTATCCTGGGAGTTGCGTGTTCAGGAGGGGGCATCTGTCACGCCCTCTTCCTGTCTCGTCTGTTTTCCCCACCATGTGCTCTCTAAGCATATGGCTCTGTTTGGTAATGTCCTTGTCTCCGCCTTTGTTCCGCCTCCTTGTCCGTCATCCTCGTTATCTGTTTCAGGTGTGTCTCATCTGTTCGTGTATTTAAGTTCCCTGGTGTCACTTGCTTGTATCGGTCATTCGTTTTGTCTCCTACTCATGTCATTTTGTTAGAATTCCTGGGTCTATTCATGTTGTTTCATGTTCTCGTTCCTAGTCATGTTCTTTCCTCATTTCGTGTTTGCCCTCAAGTTCGTTTGTGTTTGTTTTGTTATTTTCTTGTAAATAAAAGTCTGCGTTATTAGCGTGCGTCCGCCTCCGTCAGTCCGACTCAGTGTTCCTGACATCATACACAAAACATAGGTTCAAACTGAAATTTATTTATGAACTAAAGAGCAGGTATTCTGAGCCACATAGATAGTTTTCCAAACATAAATTGCACCATTAAATAATTGCATGAGCTGACCAAAGCAATCAACTCAAAATCAATGCAATAACAAACCACAAAATGTTATTCAAATAATCATGATAATAATAAAATAAAGAAAATCAGTCAACTGATTAAAAACTCAAAAAATTCAATAGTGTCCTTTGTGCACTATGTAAATTTGTGGCTCGTTTTTATAAAAGTCAATAACAAACTGCAAGTCCCTCAACAGGACTAACTGGGGGAAAATAAGAAATAACTATTGCTGATACAATAAAGAGAGGAAAAAGTTGTTCTCCTACATTTACAGCTTCTAAGTGCATAGACCATCAGGTCATTCTTTATTGTCTGTAACCTAGGTGACCGTTTCCCATCCTACAGTCCAAGTAAATTTTTTTGGACAACTTCAAAAGTGCTGGTCAGTCCCTTGGAATAACTGAGATGAAGAGCATAAATTAGGCCAAACAATACCACAAAAGCATCTGCAAGCCTGCAGAAGTGGGTTACCACATCACTCTCCAGGACAATGGAAATTTTCACAGGGTGGTAGTGAACAGGATCATTGACATTTTCACTAACAGTGATAAGTAGAGCAACTGCAACATCTCCAAGGTCTATCACATTGGGATCGTCCTGATGGAAATGAGAAAGAGAGAGAGAAAGACAAAGGAACATATAATACCACTTTAAAAGTCATTTTAAAAGTTCTTTCTGACATACACTTCCAGAGAGCAGGGGTTCCTCATACAGCCATGGAATGCTACATATTGGTAGCTCCCCTGCTGACTCTCTTCAAGATCAACTCATACAATGACAAGAGGTTAGACTCACCAATAGCAGTACATCGCTGTCTGTCATTTTGTGTTTGATTTTAATTCAAGTGTTATTGGAAAGAGCAACGATTTAACATTCTTCCCATCATGCGTCATATAACAAGTGCTCTGTGTCGTAATGTTTTTTGCTTGCAGGCACCAGTGATGTTTTGATAAAATGATAATACAATGCAGTTTTAGAGTTTACCAATAATAACATTTTACAGTTTACCTTCTAAATTGCACTTAATGCTAGGAAATATGGCAAATAAATACATTTCATGAGTACAGATTTTTCATATGTTGTCACTTTTTTCTGACATCTTGTAAATTGTAACAGAAACAATGTGTATGAAATTATGTTTCAATAATACATTTAATAATAAACACGTTTTATTACAGAGAGCATAACTAGCCCTGTTTAATTATATGTGGTGAAGCATTTGAAACAAATAGTAAAAAACACTGTTTTGACAGTTCGATTGCACCATTTACTAAATGTAAATATTGGACTATTTAAGGAGAAATGGAAAAAGTCTAACAAGAAGCTGATGAATAAGAAGTTCACTTTTTATGCTGTATTTAGTTAAACATAGCACAGTTCATCTGGAATGAATGTGACAGTACAAGTATAAGACTTACCGTGGATGTCTTGTAAAAACCTAAGACGTCCTCACGCAGCAAGACCGGCAGAGCACGAAGAACTGTAGTTCGCCTTGTGTGGACATCATGTAATTCCTAACAAATAATGAAAAACCATGATACACTTATCAGGTCAGTTAATCACGCTTGTTAAACAGTGTTCCTGTATATCACACAAAATTCCCCCATAAACAAAAAACTCCTAACCTGTTCATCATGCACCTTCAAAATGTCACCAAGAGCATCTGAAACTCACCCTGTCTTGGAAGCTTTTTGCCAGAACATGATCATCAAACGAGGTGTGTGGTGATCTAGTTGTGCATAGAACTTGTTGGGCAAGTTTTGGTTTGTGATCCTCTGAAACTCTGCATACACCTTTAGTTGACAAAAACATTCCAATGAGATATATATATATAAACATATATTTTACAGTGTATATATCACTGGACAAAATAAATACCTCAGCCTCCATACACAGGGCAGGCCAGGAAGGAATTGTTTAACTGATGGGCTGGTGGTGACAATGATCTGAGGGTTTCAAGGGTTACTTGGTTGTGTCCCTGTGGAACGTTTGGTAAGAAGTTGACTTCTGCACGCTTTGGTCCCTTTATGTTTGAGTGTGATGGTTCATTTTCAGGATTGGTCCGACTTCTTTTCCCAGCATTAATATAATTTATATTACAATAATTTTTATCATTTATTAATTCATAATTTGATTTAGTACACAATATACTTTGATTCGGTCCTCATATTGGACTGAGGTCTGATCAAATATGTTAAATGCGACCTGAGCTGAAAGTGTTCTAGATTTTGTAAGAACAACAGTTGAACACATCTCTACTTTTTTATCTTAGATTATTCATACATTTTTAATACTACATTTCAAGACACAAATACACAAAACTACTAAGATTTAAAATCCACTAAGTCTGTCCTAATGGAATGTGTGTACAATACAGGTAATAAATAAGAATAATGTCATAATGCTTTATTTAATAACGTAAGTATTCTTTTAATTCTGAGGCTACATTATCTTGAACATAAATGGGAAAAGATCTTCCAAAGATCTTAATTCATGAAAAAATTTCATGCTTGGAAACACTCAAAAGTAGAGGGCAATACGAATAATGAACAAACTGTACAAGTCATAACAAGGCGGTATTTGAAAAGTTGAATAAACCAAACTTTTATCTTTGATTTTGCCTTCCCTTCCCTCCTCTCTCTCTCTCTCTCTCTCTCTCTCTCTCTCGGTCACCCTCACTTCCTCAGCCGGTTTCTCCCTCCCTTGCTCGCACGCTCTCACTCCCACACTTTCCTTTTCTATCTCCCTTCCCCTCAGCTGGTCTCTCTCTCCCTCCCTTGCTGCTCACTCTCTCACTCCCTCCATCGAAACACAACCCTGTCTCTCAATTGCAGCGGTCGTCGCTATCATTTTTAAAATATATAAACATATCACGCATGCCTAGAGAGGAAGGCTGTCTATTCAACCAGTCTGAACCAAGTATACATTGCAAACGAATAACATAAAAATACTGCTGTGCCTTACCGTTTTTGGGTGCAACGTTGCTCCGAAGAAAAAGTTAAAGTTATCAGTCCCGTTTTGTTTGGCGCTCTCCCAACGGTCCGAGTCAGCACAGAGTAGTCCCGATGTTAACTTAATGACTTAACATTTCAACATTAGAATGTGAGATATGCAACTCATGCGGTCTATTCCAATTAAAATATGAACTTTAAACAATTCCCTTCAAAAACTGTAGTATTTTTTTGTAATAGTTTCAAATACCTTTGTGACGAATTTGACTCAACTTTGTTTAACGGAGCTACAAAATACGTTATTTGTTAACTGTATAATGGAACACTATTCTTCCAAATTCCACACTTTAGCAAAGACTGACTCAAAGAAATTCACTGAAATCAATTAACCCAGACCATCCACCATCTTGGTTAAAAATTGCACGCAGTGATTCTTTGCCTATGACGTCAGACGTCACGGTGCATAAACCTTTAACATTTATATTCAGGTAAATCCATCATAAAAAGTTAGTTTTACTTAAAACCACAAACAGAACTCTGCTAAATGAAAACATCACAGTTTCACAGCCTCAAAAAGAAGAAATCGTTTAATATAATTGATTTGTTGAAGTGAGTAAAACTTTTTGAAATATTTTAAGTTAGAATCACTCAATCCAGTTAATGAATTTGAACGTTAGGGTTTACAGTGCTGGTAGGTGGATTGGAGACTCAAAAGTGTCTGTAGGTGTGAATGTGTGAGTGCGTGTCGCCCTGTGAAGAGCTGGCGCCCCCCCCAAGGGCGTGTTCCTGCCTTGCATCCAGTGATCCCAGGTAGACTCCGGACCCACTGCGACCCTGAAATGGATTAGCGGTTTCAGACACTAAATGAATGAAAGTATTTCCATCCTGACCATCACCATTTTATATTCATTTAGAAGTCATTGTGGATAAAGTGGCTCTGAGTTTGAGGTTAAATAAAACACAGCATAGATTTTTAGAGATCTAAATATTTTAGCGTGTCATTTACAACGTCTACTTTAAAAAATTATGGCAGAAATCAAGAGTCATGAAGAATGACTTGAACAGAAGAGGCAGATCAATGGAAGAAGAAAAGCAGTGAAAGTTCTGAGCACTGATTCATTACAAATAAAACATGAAAACCACGAGGTTTTAGTGGATTACAGCATTTATTAACACAATAATCAATAACAACAATACGTTAATTAACATCATTGAAATCAATATTTACAGATTACAGAATTTAATCGATTACATCTATAACATCAATGAAATCAATATTTACAGATTCAAAATTAGGGAATGAAGGGTAAAGGGTCAGGGAAAGGGCTTTCCTTTTTTTGTATAAGCTACAAATTAATCAATAACTACAATTAAATCAATAAAATCAATATTTACAGATTCAAAATCAGGGAATGAAGCGTAAAGGGTCAGGGAAATGTTTTTTTTTTCGGTTCTTTTTTTGTTTTTTTTTCTTTGAGGCTGACATTGATGTCCATGTCTCTGTACATCAGCGCTGTACTTCTTCCTTCAGTAGAAAGTGGTGGTCATCATGGAGGAGGAGGCTGTGAATGTCAGAGCCTGGATCACAACTAAACAATAAAACAGCAGCAGAGTAAAAGTGACACACTGACCACAAACACAAGCAGCGGTCAGTTCACTTTGATCACATGACATTTTTATAGGAATGAAGAAACATCCCTGTGTGGTCATGACGTACCGTTCCTATCGGTGAGCCTCCTGGTCTGCCTTCGTTCTCGATCGAGAGTCAAGCGCCACCTAACCCTGACCATACATGTGGTCACCAGAAGGCCTAGGAGAAGAAAACCCCACATGAACACACTCTTCATGTCCGACACCACTGTGTCCAATTTGTGAATTCTGCATCCTCGGTTTAGTAGCTGTGTTAAAGCCTGGGTCTGAAGACGCTGAAGGACTCACCACTTGTGTTTCTGCGGCCAGCTTGGTGGACGGTCACCTGCTGGTGACTCTGGAGGTGTGAGGACAGAGGGTGGGCCGGAGGCTGAGATGGAGCTACAACACAACAAGAGCAGAGGGTTCAACAACCAGGAGCTTTTCATCTACTGTGAGTAATGAAATAGTAATTACAATGTAATAACATACCATTCTGTTGTGTGAGTGTGACCTCCTCCATCACCTCCTTCACTTTCTCCTCCTCCACCTTTTCCTCCACCACCTTGTCCTCCTCCTTCTCTCCACACTGTTAAACAAAGTTTGCAGTGGATGGTTGTGGAATGAGGGCAATGATATTAGCACATTTTAATTAAATTCAGCTAATGTAATAATAAAGAAAATCTCACCTCCTCCTCCTCCACCTTCAGCAACATCTGCTCCTCCTTCTCTTCTCTCATAACATCCACCACCTCCTCCAATTTAGACTCCTCCTCCTTCTCTTCCTCTCTGAAGGCCTCCTGTTCCTCCTTCATCTTTTCTTCCACCAACTTCACCTCCTCTAATACGTCCTCCTTCTTCTCCTCCATCACTTTCTCCACCTCCTTCTCTCTGACCTTCATCCTTAGACGCTTGATCTCGTCCATAAACTTGTCTAACCCCTTCACTATGAGCTCCACCTTATCCTCCTCCTCCAACACTTTCTCCTCCTCCATTGTGTATTTCTCCTTAGCTCTCGCTTCATGCTCCTCCTCCATCTTCTCCTCCTTCACTTCCACCTCCTCCATCCTCTTGTCCCTCTCCTCTACATTTCTCCACCACCACCTCTTCTTATTCTTCCTCTTCTCCTTCTTAGAGCTCTTTGTTTTAAGTTGGGGCTCGTGGTTGGACTCGTCGTCCTCGATTTCTGTTCGAAAACAGCAGAGCAACATTTTTGCAGCTGGTCACTGTAAGTGGTAAGCAGCGAATGGCCAAATCTTCGGAATTTTGTCGATGTCATAGCATGTTGTTTACATGTTGCCGTGACAATTGGCTTTTCTGACACGTGGTTATTGTTGCAGTGTTCTAACAGTTGACTGTCTGTGAGGAGTTTGGTGTGTTCTCCCTGAGTCTGTGTGGGTTTCCTCCCACAGTCCAAAAACACTGTAAACCCGAATAAGTTAGCAGAACTTAAAAAAATTAAGGCAATCAGTTGCCTTAATATTTTTAAGTTCATAAACTTAAAAGTCAGAAGTATGCTTAATTTTGTTGTTTGAGTTACGTACACACATTAACTTTAAGTCACTTCTACTTCAATTAAAGCTTGAAACAACTCAAAAATATTCATTTCTATTACGCAAAATAATTAACTGCTAATAATTAATTTATTTGAAGTATTTTAATTATATTTTGTATGTTGACTTAACTTATTGTATACAATTTCAACTAACTTTAAATGAATGGTTATGTAATTAAATATTTAAAATACTCACAATAAAAACACTTACAATACTCAAAATTACACCCGTGAGTACTTAAAAAATTTGTGGCAACAGATTGCCTTAAATTAATTAAGTTCTACTAACTCATCTACTACTTTCAGGCCCAATAAATACACCAGGTTCCAGTTGTCTTTTGTTGCTTTTACATGGCTTAAACACTTGAGGGCAGTAGATACACACAGATTTTTTGTGCATTGAATTGCATTTCATGCAGAGGATTCACCTTCTGAGGCGTGGGTGAGACTGAGATTGTCTTCATTTGTTCCAGTGGATATTAATTGAATCACTCATCAGTGTTTACGTTTTCAGCAATTACTCTTTTAGAAAGTAGATGGAACAGCCTCCTAGTGGGCCATGCCAAACCTTAAAACAAAGCATTCCTTCCCAGGTCAGCTTATCTGAACACAGGTCACCTGTCTCCTGTAAACCTTGGAAGAGAATTGGAACAAGTGTTGTCCTTCTTCAGTGGTTTTGCTGAGATACACTGGGGTTTGTGTGAATGCAGTGCTCCTGACCTTGACCTCACAACTCGATAAACTTGTCAGTGCTGTTGCGTTTCTGGAGCCGGGAATACTGCAGTTAGCCAGTACTCCTTAAGGCCTGAGAAAGTGCGATTGGGAAATTAGCATTAAAAATTCATTATCTCAATTAATTACTACCATGTGGTTCACTAAGAGTAGAAATACGAACACCCCGGGGTCTGGAGGTGAACAGCAGGTCTATAATAAATCTGGACTTAACCAAAGCTATTACAAACAAACCTGAAGGGAGCTGAGTGTAAATTTCGTACAGAGGGCCATTTTCCTTGTTTACACAGGTTGTTTAGCAGTGATTTAGTGGCACGCATATGGCTTGAAATTTGTGCAGACGCTTGGGCTAATTTGTTATGGGATTTTCTTCCTAAAACTCAGATTATGAGGCCCAGGCTTACGAGGTCATTCTGTTTTGATTTGCTTTTAAAAGTTGATTTGCACTGTAAAAGGTGGTGCTGCAGTATAATTGGGATAGACTAAAATCTAAAAGCTAAAATGCTCACACACTGGCAATGTAATTATTTTGAGCTTTAGATCTGGAGCAATTATAAGCCTTCAAAGTACTATGTGAAAATCTGTGCATTTTTTTTTTCCAAACAACAACATGGCTGATTTTCATAAGGATGCCCTTGTGTTAACAATGCACTGTACTTGATTAAAAGAGTCTACTCTATGTTCAAAAAGAATATGTCTCATTGTTTAGAGTTTAGATATTCATTGTTCAGCATTGTTTAATGGGGTGATTTTAATACGTTTGTTTAAAATTAATAACAAGGTAGAACAGAATGTCCTTGAGAGAATTCTTCAAATGTTGATTCTCAGTTAGCCAGTAGAACCTCTCATTTCCCTTTACACGGTAAGACCTAAAAAATGTCTTCAACTGCAGAAATGATCCTAGGGTAAAATCCTGGGTTACCTCCTGTCCTCTGGTTTTGACACAGAACGCATTCAATGCTTTCATCCATGCAGGGCTTGTTAAGGTTATTTGAATGTTTCCAGGTCTTAAAGAAACCTTGAAGCTTCCCACTCTGTGCAGAACCACGACTTCCATGTCAACTCTAATCCATGCCTATCCACCATGAAATGGCCTTATAAAGAGTTCAACAGCTTTCACTTAGAGCTACATCCAGATCTGTCATGGAAACGTTCATCGGCCAGGAAGCAACCTCTCTCTGTTTTCTACCTCAAGCCTGCATTAAATGATAGAAACTAATTGGGAGCCCAGAATGATATTGAATTGGAATCCCCGAGTGATTCCCGACTGGTTTAAAAATAGGAAGAAAAAAGCTTTAGACTTGTAGCTGATCTACCAAAAGATCTTCAGTGTGGGATATTTACATCTTCTGATTTGCAGTCGAGCTGTGAGTCAAATATAGATAATAAGGGTAATGCTTGTGGGTCATTGTTCTTTATAGATTGTCCTTTTTTTAACACAGCTCCTAACATAATCAAAATACGGTGAAATAGACCATTGTATAATCATTATTACTCTAAATGTCTTCATTGGTATTGGTCCCTGATTATAAAATGTCATTGTTTACACACTACTAATTATTTGCCCTGCTCCAGTGTCGACCAAAAGTCTTTGTCCGTATCAAGGTTTATTGTTCCCACTCAAAGGAAGATTTCCATTGCAACTGTTACCTCAGATTGCTAATTTGGGGCTAGGAACAAGAACCCTGTAAAGATGCTTTGTGACAACGCCAATGGCTTTAATCAGTGTCACCCTAGAAAATGCTGACCGTGGTGTGTTGGAAGCTTCTAGATGTATGTGTAGATTTATGTCAGAGGTCATGAATGGCTTATGTAGTTCAAACAAAATTTCCTTACATTTTTATGTACATTTCATGACTGTCTCCTAAAATAGCAACTGTACAGTAGAAGGAAAAAATCTTCTTAACTTTCAGTGGGAGTGCATATAAAAATATTTTTTCCAAGTCATTTTGAAGCATTTCTGTGGTCTATTCATCATGAATTTTTCACACAGTGTGAAGGACAGCTGCTGTGTTAAAAAAAATGTATAAAAAATGGAGATACATTCATTATCTGTAACCACTTATCCAATTCAGGGTCGCGGGGGTCCAGAGCCTACCTGGAATCATTGGGTGCAAGGCAGGAATACACCCTGGAGGGGGCGCCAGTCCTTCACAGGGCAAGACAGACACACATTCACTCACACACACACCTATGGACCAAGGTGTGTTTTGGGACTGTGGGAGGAAACCGGAGCACCCGGAGGAAACCCACGCGGACACGGGGAGAACACACCAACTCCTCACAGACAGTCACCCGGAGCGGGAATCGAAGCCACAACCTCCAGGAGCTGTGTGACTGCGACAGTACCTGTTGCGCCACCGTGCCGCCCATGGAGATGCATGTGTTTTCCTAATAAAGCAGTGATGATTTAGAAGCTGTGCAAATTGTCTATTAGCCCTTTTCTACCAAAAGAACCCTGATAAGAGTCTGATACTTTCAAGGCACTAACCTGGCCTCACCGTCAGGATTTTGCATTCTGATTGGCTCTCTGTACATCCGCGTATAAGCACTTCCATGTATCGTTTTGTAATGGCTTACTGGCCCCATGTGAATCATAAAGAATGCCTCCTTCTACACATCTTGCCAAAATAGCAGACATGTGATCTGTACTAAGCAATTCTTGGCCACGTTAAATGGCAAAAGGCACCAGACTCTCCCTAGAGAGTCTGGCAATGCGAGACTACTGCTGCTGTCCACATGGACCCAGATATATTTAAAAATGAATGTTTCTGTCTGTATTTTGGCCCCACACTAAAATGGTGTTTTAGGTCACTGAAAAAGGAGGTTTTTAAAAACACTGTTATCAAAATTCTCATGTTGCAGGGAAATCTGAGTTTTTTGGAAACTCTAACGTCCCACAGTGTGCGCTCCTCTGTTGCTATGTAGTGAATTATTTAATTCATTAAATTACAGTGTATATATGCAGATAGCACTAATAAGTATTAGAAATATATAATGCATTATTTAGATCAGTAAATTCATGAGTTGCATAATGCACTATATGGGAAGTATGGAGAAATAGGGAATTAAACCAGCGTGTTACTCTCATGCTTCATGGTGTTTTGATGTCGCCCTTTAAGAGGTACAGTGGCCCCCTACAGGACAGTTATGAATATACAACCATTTTTGTATTAGTCTAGACGAGAATATAAAAAAAAAAATATGTGGATCTGTGTGGACAGGCTATGCATTCAGCTTTAGAGCCAGCGGGGTGAGAACATATGAATACGTGTGTTGTCAGTGGGTTCTGAGCTATCCTACTGAGCGTGTGCACAATGGAGAAACAGCCAATGTGCCTTATGTGAACACAGGCTGAACACAGGCCCAGAAACGACACAAACAGATTACTTTCCTGTTTTTATTTATTTCATTTTATTTATTTATATAACATATAACAATTAACTGGGCGGCATGGTGACGCAGCAGGTAGTGTCGTAGTCACATAGCTCCAAGGACATGGAGGTTGTGGGTTCGATTCCCGCTCCGGGTGACTGTCTGTGAGGAGTTGATGTGTTCTCCCTGTGTCCGTGTGGGTTTCCTCTGGGTGCTCCGGTTTCCTCCCACAGTCCAAAAAACACATTGGTAGGTGGATTGGCGACTCGTAGGTGTGAGTGAATGTGTGTGTTTGTCTGTGTTGCCCTTTGAAGGACTGGGGCCCCCTCCAGGGTGTATTCCTGCCTTGCACCCAATGATTCCAGGTAGGCTCTGGACCCACCGCGATCCTGAACTGGATAAGAGGTTACAGATAATGAATGAATGAATGAATGGCAAATAATCTCTTCCAGTTCCACTGCATGATAATGCTTTATTTGAGACTCTGTGCTCTTTCTGGAGCTTCTTTAGCTTAATGCCCACATCATGGTTCACACTGAAGAATCTAGTTTTCTTTGGTTCCGACTGGGACTGAATTATCTGGTTTACAAACCAATTTATGTTGGTGGAAACATAACGCTCCC
Organism: Hoplias malabaricus; assembly: GCF_029633855.1. NCBI lineage: Eukaryota > Metazoa > Chordata > Actinopteri > Characiformes > Erythrinidae > Hoplias > Hoplias malabaricus. Next base: position 16,631,850 of record NC_089806.1, on the reverse strand, counting down.
AAATGCTGAGGATGCTTAAAACTAAGTCACTTGATGACGTGATATGATGAAGCGCAACCCCATACAGGTGTTTCTGTCTATCGGCAAACTCTCCACTCAATACAGTGGGGAACCCTGTATAGCCAAAATGTTGAGTGTGTGCAGCTTTTGCTGACTTGTGCCATATTTTACACTGATTTCTTCCCTCTCATTTTAGAAGAAATGTTTAATGAGCAGATGTTGACAAACCTTCAGCCACATTGTATATATGGAAGTATGCCAGGCCTGCAGTTTCCAGGAGCTAGTTGCTACTGAAACATTTTCAGCTGCCTTGTGTTTTACTGTTTGGGGGGCTGGGGTGTGAACACAGTGATGGACCAAGGGCACAAACAAGGCAAGTAAATATGGCAGTATAATGTATTATATAACTCCACAACTACAAATTAAAAAGGGTACACATTTATGGTTTTTTTTTCCAGTAAATACTGAAATTCAGTAAATTGTCTCTTTGGGTTTTGGGTAAGAGGCCCTGATGGCTCTTTTAGAAATTAAGAGGCCCTTATGGCCCAATGTCAGCCCTGCACTTTTAAAAATTACTAGAAGACTATGAATAATAATTAGTTAAACAAATGAACCACAGGTCAGTCCTTCTTTTGATAGCTTAGTTTGAGTTTCATAGAAAGCCCATTGTCACTGACCTTTGGATAATTAATGACTTTTTCTGGCTTATAAAATCAAAGCATTCTATCATTGTGTTTCATTTTTTCTTCACAATCCAAAAGGCACATCTTGGAGCAAACGTTTAGCCCAGAAAAAAAAAATCAATCATGCAAACGGTATTTGGTAGAGGCTGTTAAGTTTGTGAGGGAGAGGTCATGCTGACAGAGAAATGTGAGGAATATCATAACATTGTTGAATTGGAAAAGCAGGCTTGCTTGTCATATAACCTTGATTTAAAAAAATCTTTCCAAGACAGAGTTTGCTTAAAAGAGTATAAATAAATGATAAGCAGAAGTCGCATGTCAAAGTGTTATTTGTGCTGCAGATAGACACTGTGATATGGGATCCAGACATAGGGTCCAGGATTGCACTTTAAAACAAAAGCTATATGTACAGTCAAAAAACTGCCCACAAAAGCCTTCTGGGCAAGAGATAAATCTCTTAAAATCTTTATCTTGTTCTGCAGAAATTGAACCTGTCTTTCTCTGCTATGGCACTTGCCCACAGTTAAGTGTCAAAAAGTAATAAGGAATTTTTTTTCTAGATTTAGAGGAATTGTACATTGAAATGTTTTCTATCAAAGCCTCGCATTATTTTATGTAACTGGAAATGGGGTTGTGTTCAAAGGGGATTTCATTTCATTGATCTACCACATCAGTTCCACTTCACAGCTCACAAAAGATGTCTGAGTTAGTAAGCCTTCTTAGCTGCAAACAGAGTGGGCTTTTAAAGGTGTTCTGGAAATGACATTCAACGATATCATGTATTGACTCGAGCCATTTAGAATTAGAATTTAAGGACTCTCTCCAATCCCTCCCTCTTCAACTCTTTTTCTCTCCACTTACTTTCTCTGACTTTCTCTCTCTTCACTACCAGTCCTTTTTCATCTCACTCCCCTCTTCTTGTTTTCCTCTCTACTCACCTCTTGCCTCTACTCCCTCTATCCTATTTTCTCTCTTTTCCACTATTCTACCCGCTTCCCTCACTCTTTCTTACTTCTCTATCTCTCCTGTCCCCCCCTTACTCTCTCTCCCCTATTTTTGGCAGCTTTCTCTCTTACCTCAACATGTACTCTCTCAGACATCCCCTCTTTCTTTCACTGCAACTCATTTTTTAATTTTTCTCCTCACTCTAGCTTTCTTTGCCTCACTTTTACCCCTCGTTTATCCTACTATCTCTCTCCACGCTCTGTATCTTTCTGTCGCCCACGCATGCTCTTTCTCTCTACCCCCAACTCATACTGCAGTTTGAAACCCACCTGTGTTTCATCACCAAAGCTCCACACATGTGCTGTGTGCAGTGTGTATGAAATTTGTGTTCTGCTCTGCTCCACCAGCCATGCTCTCTCTCTCTCTCTCTCTCTCTCATGGCCTTATTCATTTCAGTCACAACACATGCCAAAGAGCTGCTCTCTTTCCCTCACCCTCTACTCAGCCTGCTTCGCACATTCTCTGAACTGATATAATCACCATATAAATGTTTAATAGCTGCCGTGAACCTAGACATACCCCCTGGTGATGTTCCTTCTTTCTCCCCCCAAATGATTTGTTATTTATTTTTATTTCTCCAGGAAAGATTGACCACAGGTGTTGCTTGGCTGGATCTCAGCAGAGGGGAAGGCCAGTTTCAGCTTTATCAGCAGGGGCATGGTGCCACAGGGGAAGAGCTGGAAAGAGATATGATGGACTCGCTTGACAGTAAGAGATATTTCCAAACGAACAGGTATCCTTTTTATTTTTCTTTATATAAGCCCCCCCCCCCCCCCCCACACACACACACACAGAGAACATTATCTAGTTATTGCTAGTCTCTCTCTCTCTCTCTCTCTCTCTCATTCTCTCTCTCTCTCTAGCTTGTCATTGTTGAACACAAATGAAGCAGCTCAGCTCACTGATAGAAAGCTAAAAATAGAAAGGAGGAAAATTGTGAGTACTCTATGTGTCAACACGCTACAAAGCTTCAGTCACTTTGTCACAGCTTATTGGCACTTATTACACATCTCTAGGAGGCATGTTTGTACAAGACACTCAAAAATGGAAAATGCACTGCTACTGGTTTTAATCATTACACTCCCTCAGTGTTTCTCAGAGAATACATGGAACTAACTGGAAAAACTCTGTGAACCGAGAGCTGTGTTGTTGATGCCAAGCACCTCATAGTAACTCATTCACACTCACTCACTTTTAACAAAACTAATGGTGCCACGAACAGTGCTCGCTCGAAACAGACTTTTCCGAATGCTCAAAAATTATTTTTTATTTTAATAAAAAATAAAATTATTTATTATTTAAAAGCAAAGTTGTGTAGAGGAGCCTAATTCTGTGAAATAAAAATGGAAAAACTATTAAAGCCCCAGAGGCAGAACAAAACACCAACAAAACCATGTGAAAATGATGCATGCAAACAAACAAATGAATAAAATAAAAGATAATATTTATTTTGTAATATGCCTATATATGTGCGCCATAGTGTAATTTTCCCATACATGGACAGCATGGTGGCGCCACTGGTAGTGTCGCTAATGCATCTCCTGCGTCTTGGGGTTGTGGGTTGGAGCCCTGCTCCGGGCATTTACACCCATGTTCATGTGGGTTTCTTCTGGGTGTTCTGGTATCCTCCCACAGTCCAAAAACACATGTTGGTAGGTGGATTGGCGACTCAAACGTGTCCCTAGGTTTATTTGTGTGAGTGTGTGTCAACTTGCAATGGACTGGTGCCCCCACCAAGGTGTGTTCCCACCTTGCGCCCAGTGATTTCAGGTAGGCACCGGACCCACCATGACATGGTTACAGACAAAGAATGAACGAATAATCAGAAAAGTACAATAAAAAAACATTTAAAAATCATTTTAATCTTTAAAAATCATTTTAAACATTGCAATTTAATTTAAATGTGCAGGTCATAATGTGATCTTGGGTATATGGACATTGAGAAAGTTGATCTTGAGGAAGAACTCCTACATATTTTAGGTTTCACAGAATTTTTATCCCAAACCTAAAATCATTGGGAGCAACCCTGGGCATATACTCATTCACACACTCGTAGTTTTGGTCATCGTTTCAGACATCTAATCCGCCTACCAATAAGAGGATTTTGTATTGTGAGAGGAAATAGGAGCACAATGAGAAAACCCACACAGACACTGACAGAACATACTCTTTACAGACAGTGATCTAATGCAAGGGTCGAACACAGCACCCTGAAATCCTGGAGCTGTGTGACAGTGATCTGTTGCACCATCTACAACTAAAACAGGAGTCTACATTCCTGTTCTTTCTTACTTTAACATTTCTGAAAGCTATGACAAGAACTACTGTATCTATGTGCAACAAACAGAAATAAATGGAATTTTGAATTTTCAGGCTAGGACACTTTTTTCCCTCTGCATGTAATTTATTTAATTTTACATGTTTTATTTACTTATTGTATGCAAGTTTTATTATTTTTTTTAATATTCAAATCATGACATCCATTTTCAAGGGAATGCTGTCAGATGAAATGGAATCATTGCTTTACCTTTCCTATTATGCTGGAAAAAATTGCTTCCATTTATTAATGGAAAACCCTTTTTTTTTTACAGCCACGGCTCTTTCATGAAACAAAATGTGAATGATTCAAACTAATTTACATTGTCACTGCTCAAAAATTCATAATAAAAGGCCTTTAAAGGATATGATGATTAAAATTATGAAAATTGTAGCTCTTACTCAGTGGTTAACCCTGTCAAAGGGATGGTGTGTGTAATATGACTAGGATTTTAAGAGCATTAATGTAACCAATGCTAAGCATATCTCTGACTGTTGGTTTAGATTCAATCTTTCAGTCATTTATTAATAGATGTGCACTTGTAAGACTCAATAACAGATTTCCATCCATCAAGTTATTGTGAATTATAGAAATGTATATAAAAACCCTGAATGGAAAAGGCCCAGAATTCCCAAAAACACCAAATATAGGAAGAAGAGTTTTACATTTGAATGAGGTTGAAGGTTTTTTTTTAATAAACAGGGACATTTCAGTTGACGTTTCATGACCACTCACACCAGCACCATCCTTGCTTCTTATTTTAGCGAATGTGTTGATTACTGTACACTGCGCAAAAGTGCAGTGCAAATGCACAAATCATTTTACTTTCCTCTCACAACATTAGGAACAATCTCTATACCATAGAAACAACACTGATGCCCTAGTCTTAGCCACAAACGCTCTGTCCACAGTCTGATACTCACAAAACCTGGCCTCAGGTTTTTACCAGTATACGCACTTCTGTGTATCGTTTTGTACTGGCTTTTGTATTGATCTAACCTGAATTTGGTCATGCCAAAATAGCAGACTTGTGAGTGGTAGTTTTGCGTGTAAGTCAAAAAATTTTTCTGCAGTAGTAGGCAGTTCATGGCCACGTTAATTGGCGAAAGGTACAAGACTCTCCTTAGAGAGTTTGGCAATGGATGGAAAAACTACCCTTTTTTTTTTTTTTTTTTTTTTGCCGAAATTTCTTTCATTCATTCATTATCTGTCTGTAACTGCTTATCCAGTTCAGGGTGGCTGTGGGTCCACCCTGAAGGGGGCGCCAGTCCTTCACAGAGCAACATACACACTCACACACATTCACTCACACACTCACTGCTACGGACACTTTTGAGTCGCCAATCCACCTACCAATGTGTGTTTTTGGAGGGTGGGAGGAAACCGGAGCACCCGGAGGAAACCCACGCAGACACAGGGAGAACACATCAAACTCCTCACAGAAGAATAAATTTGTAGTATTTAAAGGATAAAGAATTAATTTTCCAAGAATAAACCTAATATTCTTTTCCAATAACACAAAAAGTTTGTTTCATCCTTTTGTATTTTTTTTAAACCAAAAAATACTAGACTTTTTGCTCATAATTATCAAAAGAAATGCGACTATTTTTTTGCAATATTGCAATTATATTGTAGGAAAACATTTACTTTTCATTTAATGCTATGATTTTATTTAAGATAAAATTTATTTTATAATATAATTTAATAGCAAACAAAAAAAAGTATATATGTTATAACTGAAATGTTGAATATATATCTGAAATGTAATATCTGTGTCTATAGGTGCTGGTCATAAAATTAGAATATCATGAAAAAGTTGATTTATTTCAGTAATTCCATTCAAAAAGTGAAACTTGTATATTATACTCATTCATTACACACAGACTGCTATATTTCAAGTGTTTATTTCTTTTAATTTGATGATTATAACTGACAACGTATGAAAACTCCAAAATCATTATCTCAGAAAATTAGAATATTGTGAAAGATTCAATATTGAAGACACCTGGTGCCACACTCTAATCAGCTAATTAACTTAAAACACCTGCAAAGGCCTTTAAATGGTCTCTCAGTCTAGTTCTGTAGGCTACACAATCATGAGGAAGAATGCTGACTTGACAGTTGTCCAAAAGACGACCATTGACACCTTACACCAGAAGGGCAAGACACAAAGGTCATTGCTAAAGAGGCTGGCTGTTCACACAGCTCTGTGTCCAAGCACATTAATAGAGAGGTGAAGGAAAAGATAGATGGTAGAAGAAAGTACAAACAATAAGGATAACCGCACCCTGGAGAAGATTGTGAAACAAAAACATTCAAAAATGTACGGGAGAAAGACTGGACTGCAGCTGGAGTCAATGCTTCAAGAACCACTGCGCACAGATGTATGCGAGACATGGGTTTCAGCTGTCGCATTCCTTGTGTCTAGCCACTCTTGAACAAGAGACAGTGTCAGAAGCATCTCGCTTCCAAAAAGTACTGGACTGCTGCTGAGTGGTCCAAAGTTACGTTCTCTGATGAAAGTAAATTTTGCATTTGGAAATCCAGATCCCAGAGTCTGGAGGAAGAGAGGAGAAGCACAGAATCCATGTTGCTTAAGGTCCAATGTAAAGTACCCACAGTCAGTGATGGTTTGGGGTGTTTGTTCACTGTGTTCTCTGAGGTCCAAGGTCAAAGCAGCCGTCTACCAGGAAGTTTTAGAGCACTTCGTACTTCCTACTGCTGACCAACTTCATGGAGATGCAGGTTTTATTTTCCAACAGGACCTGGCACCTGCACACAGTGCCAAAGCTACCAGTACCTGGTTTAAGGACCATGGTGTCCCTGTTCTTAATTGGCCAGCAAACTCGCCTGACATAAACCCCATAGAAAATCTATGGGGTATTGTGAAGAGGAAGATGCAATACACCAGACCCAACAATGAGGAAGAGCTGATGGCCACTATCAGAGCAACCTGGGCTCTCATATAACACCTGAGCAGTGCCACGGAGTGATCAAATCCATGACACACTGCATTGCTGCAGTAATTCATGCAAAAAGAGCCCCAACTAAGTATTGAGTCCTGTACTTGCTCATACTTTTTATGTTTATACTTTTCAGTTGCCCAGCATTTCTAAAAGTCCCTTTTTATATTGGTCTTAAGTAATAATAAAATTTTCTGAGATACTGAATTTGGAGTTTTCATTAGTTGTCATATACAAGTTTCACTCTTTGAATGGAAATACTGAAAAAAATAAACTTTTTCATGATATTCTAATTTTATGACCCATATATATATATATATATATATATATAAATATAATGTGCTTAAAACACCATGGTTTTGATTGCTAGTTTAGTGCTTGTTAGAGTAAATAAAGGCTCGGGTGTTGGTATGGAGTGCAACACAACTCAGTGTTCATTCATAATCTCACTCCTCACTCCGCATCACCCCAGCCCAGTTACCTTGTGACCTTGTGTTTAGAGTTTGGTAAGTGGATATTAGACGTAAGAGAGTGGAACAGAAAGCAGTAGTTTGGAGTGGTTGACCCCTGCTCCTGAACCCATGGTGCATTCGGTTGGACGAGCCTCCAGCGCATTCTTAATTATTTCTTACTGATGGCCCAATCCATCAAGTGAGTTCGAGTCTAAGACTTCCAGAGGAGAAGACAATCGAAGAGAGGTGTACTCCAGATGGGTGGAGAAGTGTGTGTGTGTGTTTCTGTGAGTGTTACAGTAGTGCCTGATGAGTTTCATAAGCTCTGGTCAAAAGAAAGCTACACTTGCTTTGAGCGCAGACATTAATGGTGTTGATTCTGTTGACCTTTGTTGATCCATTAAAGGCCTGAAATAATGGAAAACCAAACTTCCTCTTCCACTTTTTTCTTTAGAGCAGTAGAAACTATAGTGTAATACAATTGAAACATTTTTATGTATAAGACATATTTAGTTTTTTCATGCTTTCAACTCTCCATACACAGCCAAAACACCAAAATTACATCTTTGTTCATACAACCATTGTCCATTTTATCAGATACTAAATAGCTGCAGTATGTACTTTTTCAATTAGTTGGTGAACAATTTTCAGTCCTGCAGTGACACTGGGATATTTCAAAACTCCACTAGCACTGTTGTGTTTGATCCACTTGTACAAGTGCAGTTGTAGATCTACGCATTTTACTTGATCTATAAAAGGATAACAGTTGATGCAGTAGTTATCTGATTAGTTACTAGTCAATCACATGCCATGGTGAAAAACAATTCATTTTTTAACAACCTTTCCATTGGTTGTATTGTAGCTGCTCACAAAAATGTTATAAAGCCATATCCAAGTGTTCACACAGTTTCCACAGTGCATATCATAACCAAAACATATACTGTACTGTACTATACTGTTCTGTACTGTGAAATATGTCACATGGTTTTGTTGGAAGCCAAAAGTGACACCAGCACTCACAAAACATGTGAGAGGCCAAGAAGAATCTAATGATCACTATCAAGGCTATTGTGATCAATCTGAGCAATCTTAGTGCAAATATCTCAAGACAGACACCACCGCAGATACGACACAAGGCTGTTCTCCATGAACACCCATCAAGGGTGACTGCTATACTAAATTACGGGCATGCAAAAGCTCACTGGACAAAGAAGAAAGCTTTTGAACGTCAATTCTGTGGTTGGAACTCAATAGGATATGTATCCAACCCCAAAAATATATTAACAGTTATTTTAAGGCATGCCAAATTTGTGTACCATTGCTGAATGAGTGTAGTTAACTTAGAGATGAAGTATGAATAAAGAGACTGAAAGTGTGACGGAGTAACACAAAACTCAGAACCCAGATAGCAAAGAAACATTTATTCAGTGTTGATTCAGTTTGTCCATTTCACACCATAACCATTTATTCAACGGTTCTTTGGAGAGAGACAGAGACACTCTAGATGCATTGCTGAATTATATTCAGCACAAAGCAATTAGCTTACAGCTCTAGATAGGGAGGTGGTCATCTATATTCACATCATGACTTTACACTTCAGATGTCCTTTAGAACATTGGAGCAGTGACCTTCTTCCTCGTCTGTTCTATCTAGTTAAGGTTAAAATGGAGATTATACCTCATTTTAGGCTGCTTCCTCATACAAGCCTTCTCTCTCTCTCTCTCTCTCTCTCTCTCTCTCTCTCTCTCCCTCTCCCTTGTTATTGTCTACCAGAGATTAGTTATTTAGCACGAGGAGCGACCTGAGGGCAGATCTCTGGCCGTGTGTGAACTCGACAAATCTGTGCTGACTTATGCAATCTTCATCAGCAGACAGAACGTACGCAAAGCAAACCATAAAACTCCAGGGGCCTCATTTATAAAGGGTGCGTACACAAAAAAATAAATAACATTTTTTTGTGAATAATTATGCCGATTTAACACTATTTACTGCTGCACTCCATGTTGCCACTCATGTTTGTAATACCACATCTGAGGCCACCAAACAACATATTTTTCCCCCAAAGTTTCTCATGGGAAAATGGACAGGGAAGCCCATATTTCAATATTCATGAGATTATTTGAATGGTATAAGTGGGTGTTACAGAGGCAGAACTGGAGGTTGGTTCACCAGTGTGCGTACACATGGCTTTATATATCTTTATATATGAAATTTCTGGTGGTGAATTTGCAACTGTCTGCAGTCTCTGTGGAGTGGAGGAGTTCATATTTTTGGACTTTCTCAGGTAAACTTGATCCACTTGACTGTGTTGATGCGATGCGTAGTTAGTTATATTTCTATAGAGGTGCGAGTCAGGTTACAGTGTAGTATTCGGTTGGATGTGTGCCCTGTGGCGTAGGTTTGATGCACAATCATAAATTGAGCTCAGGACACAACAACCTCTGTTGGTTTGAAGGGGAAACATTGTGGGTGTATGTGACAGTTCATATACTATTAAGATAACATTCATTTAATAATCTGGCTGTTTCTGTTGTGTTCATCCATGTCAGACTAATTAATGACATTCTATTAAAAGACCAGTTAACCAAGAGTGACACACGAGTCTTTTTACCTACAATGCGTTGATTAAGCATGAGTCTTGTTATAAAAATAATAGGACATTAGAACAATATTACATCATGTATTTTAAGGTAAATACTTTTTTACTTTTATACAAGTGGAGATCTAAGTACAGTAGAACCCCGGAAGTCGACTGTTTCTGAAGTCGACATAATCGGAAGTTGAAGCCAAATGTCGAGAGAATTTTGACTCGGAGGTCGACTCGGAACCCGACCCGACCCATGTGACTTTTGTAAACAAACGCAGCTCGTGTTGAGCTTAACTGACGCTACTTGCCGTCAGTTTATGGCGTCGTTCCACTAGGTTGGAAGCTTTTTGAGGTTGTGCTCCAAGTTTTTGCGTATTTTTTACACGCTTTTGTGACTTTTTTTTGTGGTAAAAAATTGATGGTCGAGAAACAATTAATCGGTTTTCTGTTATTTCTTATGGGGAAATTCGATTCGGAACTCGACCGCATCAGTTGTCAATGCGACATCCGGAACGGATTATCGTCGACTTATCGTCGTCGGGTTCTACTGTACATGGTTTGTGTACTATGTCCACAACTGGAGACACTATATAGAAATATATTGGATGTACAGTAAATTCAGTTGGTCAGTGTGCAGTACTTTTAGTTGTTTTCCTGTAGTGTTTTTCCGATCATTGACTGAGGCCCAGTATTCTTACTGGTTTTGGCAGGCTAGTCTAACATTAAGGATTCCATGGCGAGACTAATGCAAAGTAAAGCAACACAGTTTCTTATAAGGGGATAAGCCAAAAGCAAATAAACAAAGAACATGCAAAGTAAAAAACAAAACAAAACAAACGGTGTAGCATGTAACAAATCAGAGTCTCGGGACATTCACCGTCACTGGAATACTAATATGATTCACCTGTTGGTCCTGTAACATGTGACTCCCAGGGAAACTCTGGGAATTGAGTCCTCATTCGTAGAAGCAGAGACTGATTTGACACATTGCATGCATGGCCAAAACAAACTTATGCAAGTAACAAGGCAGATGATCCCTGTCCATTTTAGCTTGTAAGTTATTTTCCCAAAAAAAAAAAAAAAAAAATTAGAATTTGTCAGTCCAGAGTACACACCAAGGAATTTGGGCCCAATGAATGTGGCATAATTTCTGGATCCTGTTTATATATGGCTACTTGTTTTCATCTGTGATTTTATACTTGCATTTGTGGATGCAGTGAAAAACTGTGTTCACAGAAAATGGCTCTGACAAGTGTTTCTGAGCCAATGCAGTGTTTTATACAACAGAATAGTGTCTGTTTTTAAACAGAGCCATCTGACCACAACCAGGTAATATTGGATTTGGGCCTTGTCCCTAGCACATAGAGGCATCTCTGGATTTTGTGAAATTATTATATGCCATAGATGATAAAAACCTTTGAATTGTTGGTCTAATTGCTGGACTGGGCAGTCTATCACAGAGTAGTGAAACATGTCCTATTTTTTTTTTGAAAGACTTTGCCTCTGAGCATATATTTTCTAATAAACAGTGAAATAACTCAGTTTCAACATTAAACATTTCTTTTTTTAATTAAATATAGGGTTTACATGATTTTCACATTATTGCATTCTGTTTTCATTTAGATTTTGCACAGCATCTCAGCTTTTCCTAGAAATGGGGCTTGTAAAAGACATATAGATTTTCTCAGAATTAACCTTTCAATACCTCAGAAGAAATAAAAAGCATATCTTAATAAAATATTAATGAAGTATTCATTCCACTGATTCTCTGAATCTTCATCCCCTCCAAAACCCCACAACTCCTGGGCATTAAAAGTAGACTAATGAGGAGATCTTGTGTGGAATACCTCTGGTAGCAGCTGCTACTTGCTACTGCAGGGAAAGTAATTTGACTGACAAGTTAATGGACCAATCAGAAGTCTGCTACTTTGGCATGATATGTAGAAGGATGCATATATAGCAAAAAAGAATGCAGCTGGCAGAATCCTGACAGTGAAGCCAACTTAACAAACTGAAAGCGCGAGACTTTGTTATAGACTCTTTAATTACAGTTTCCCCTTGATTCTTGTAAGCTCTTGAAAGTTTGTTTGGCCAAATTTGGGATGTACAGCAGATAGTGTTTGGATAATCAGACTCATTTGATTGGGTGTTCATTTCCACATGGTTGCTGATGTGAAATGAGGTAAATGTATTAGCATGGGCAGCACTCTATCTCTTTTTTATTTGTGCACCAATATGTGCAGATATTTTCAAATTACAGCTTGGGGAGTGGAACTATGCCCCCATTTCTCTCCAGCCCTCCGGCTCCCCACTCATCCCACTCTACTCTCTAATCACAGCAATTTCAGCAGTCGTGTTGGGAGGGGAGATTTCTTCAATCCAGGTTTTGTGTGCGTGTGTGCGTGCATGTGTGTGTGTGTGTGTGTTTGTGTGTGAATGATATGAGATAGTTGGGCGGGTTGTGGGATGAAATGACACCCGGGAGAGTCAATACTAAGTCCAGGATGGATGCCTTGTAGCTCTGCTCACCGTTTCTAATGCAAGCTGGAGTGTACCAGCCAATGTGCTCCAGTCATTTCTTCCACCACATTTTCTCCCTCCATTTTTTTCAAGGTCAGTTCTTGCAGATTAAGCCTCGCTCAAGTCAGAGATGCCAATTACACTAAGCAGGTGCCTTCGCATTTTGTTTTTACCCTGCATGCAAATCACAGGGCTTTTTTTCTTACTGTTGACATTTGAAATTTAAGAGGAGAAAAAGCCCAATGCAACCTAAAAGGCACAAACAAAAACAAATCAAAAAGGTCTCGATAAGCACCTTCTTCAGAAATTTCAAACATGATCACAAAAGAATCAGAAGACCCTTAAGGTCATGCCAAGTTCATTAATAAATATATAACAAGACTCTAATTAGCTACTTTGTAGCAGATTTATCTTATTATGCATGCAAATTTTGTATATCCAGAAGTATTAGGACACCTCTGCACAATTTAGAAAAGCATGGGATGTTCTGTAAAGCTGCATATGAGTCTAAGATCACAATGCCGAACATCAGGCGCTGTCTAGAGTAGAATAAAGGACCCAAACACTTGGCGATGGGGCAGAAGGACTGTATTCTCTTGAGCGATGAAGACTATTTTCAGTACATTTTTGTATCCAGAACTAATCATCCAGCATCAGTAAATGAAGTCATTAATGCTCTTGTGGCTGAATAAAATCAAATCCTAACAGAAATGTTCCAGCACGAAGTGTGAAGTCTTTTCAGAAGTTTAGAAGCTGTTACTACAGCAAAGTAAGACAAAACCATTATTATTTAACCTTTGGGTTCATAAGTAATCCTGGATGAACAAATGTCCATAAACTTTTGGACAAATAGTGTAGATCTTGTGTCATCCTTTTTATGCTGTTTGGTTTGGCTTATCTGAGACATGGCCTTTATGTACTAAAGAGAAATGAGATATAAAGCCAGTAGGGAGAGAACAGATTTCTTTACACCGTTTACATAAATCATTCAAAGACTGAATTCCCTGTTGACTTCTGTTTAAACATGCAACAATGTCTACAATTCCCTCTGCTGCACTGAGGAAACCATAAGTAAAGCCCTGCTCATTTGAACTAAACTTCTATTAACGAAAGACTCTTCAACCCTTTAAAACCAATGCAAAAAAAGCAGTCGTTCAATTTTTTAGTATCTGAAAACGTTCATGTACATATCTGCCATTAGTGACATATAATCATTGATAAAATGTAGAAACTATGACAACATCTACTTGAATTAGCATCACAGAGAAATGTAAGATTTATGTCTCTTTAGATGTAATCAAATATTGGTGTTATATTGACACATTTTAAGTAAATACCTACCAATATCAATATGATTCCAATATTTTTTTCCATAAAACTCTGAAAGTATTGCAGTGTGTTCAGTATCAAAAGCATCACATATTAGACCGCTCTGAAATTTTCACATTAGCTGTTGAAGTGATGTGAATATGAAGTGAACAAACATGTTTATTTTACTCTAAAAACAATTATTCAGAGTAATTGTACTGAAATAACCAATGTGGCTCCTGAACGTCTCACATGAGCCAAAGATAGACAAAACTGAACTAGACAACGACACATAACCACTGGGAATTACAACTGATAAGTTAACAATTAATATTAATGCAATTGATCCAGAAAAATTAATAAACAAAGCCAAATATCTGTGTGTATTGCAGCAAGGATTTAGATTTGTTTGGTTAAAGCCAACAAAGATTTTATAAATATTGATGTAATACTAGTGATACAGTATATGCCGGCTTCAACAACCTTTATTGACCCACATCTGTAAAACTATTTGATACAATTTCTTTCTTCATATGCAAATATTTAAAAACATTATAAATAATAAAAATTAAATTCAGTGGCCAATACGCTTAACAGTTACCTAGATGCTAAACAGCTACGTATATATGGTTTCCTTACACTAAGGTTGAACATTCTCTTTGTGTATTTGTCCTCATGATTGGTCTGTGTAGTCAAAGAGTAATGATTAGTTTCCACTCAGTCAGTAGTACAGATCTGGAACTTCATGGCAAATGATTAATTCAGCAAAGCCAGTACAGTAGGTCACTAGGTTCTCCCCATTACTAGTGCCCAGTTCCCTCAAATTTCTTCATTTATCCTGCCCATTTATTGATTAATTCATAGACCTTATAAAAGTTTCAAAGCTCTGCCAATTGTCCTTCACTATTCTTGACTCTTCAGTTGATCTTCAGCCAGTAGCACAGCATGGACCCTCTGGCAAATGTGCAGAAAAGAAGGGGGAAAGCTCTTTAGGGGACGTTAGGGTGGAAGAGCCAGTTTGAACTATGACAATGAGCCACTTGAGCCCCAGCCATCATTATCCTCCGTGAGGCCTCTGGATCACACACGAGGTTACAGTGGTATCAATTGAAGGACTTAATTAGGGTCCAGCAGGACATAATAAGTATTCCTCGCAGTGAAATTCATTTTAATGCATGCCTGTCACATGCTGTATATAATCATGTCTTAGGAGCAGGGTATAGTGCACTCGGATTCCATATTCATGCCCACTATTCAAAGCAGGAGTAGTGAGAAAAGTTAATTTCGCTGGTATTGTTAATTCTCCAGAAACCAAAGGCAGAGCAGAAAAACCATATAATGTCTGCAAGGTAGTAATTTTTTATTCAACATCCAGAAATGTAATCACATAACTCCTATTATTAAAAAAAAAACAAGTAATAGAATGCAATTGATTCTCAAGAGCATCTCAATTGATATTTATTTATTCATTTGAATTTTATTTTGTATGTCTGTGCAAATAAAAATGAAAAAAAAAATGCTTACATTTCCCTTAACCCCTTAAAATTCCTGGCTTGTACAAAACACAAAATCAAATGGGGATAAACATATTCTTGAAGCTGCAGTTCTTAAGATTTTTTTTATTGAAAGTAGTAGTATTCTGCAAATAAATGTTATCAATGTGCTGGTGCAGAAATCCCTGCCACATCTAATATTTTAATTCTAAAAAACACAGAGTCAGGTTTTCTGACCACATCACATGCATAGCCTTGGAAAATGGATCTGACACATATTGATGGTAACCAGAACAAATGTGGCATTCCTAAATGTGCAGAATACATGGAGATATCAACAAACATGGAGATATCAGAATGGTAAGCTCAGTCTTCATCTGCTCTCATTCATTCACTTTGTCAAACCAAAGAAACATGGAATGTAACAGAAGTGATCTTGCAAACCAAAAGAGTGCAAGACAAAATCCTGCTAAAACCAGGATTAACACTGGCTTGGCTTTTGAAACGATGTGAGAGCTCTGAGACCTGCATGGATTCAAAAGTGAGGCTGAGTTGGTTTTTATTCGAGCTGAACAGGTAAAATATTTTTTACCACTTGCTACCTAAACAAGCTATAATTTTGTGGAATTTTGTTACCTGTGACATGATGTAATGTACCTGCATTACATTGCAACATAGTTTTATTGCAATTTAGCTGGTTAGGTCACTGTATATTACCTCTTGAACAATTTCAAGGGCAGTTCTCGCTGTTTAACACAACCAATACCACCGTGTAAATAGATACCTGACTGAGGGGATGCTTTATAGCTGTTGAACACAGGCTAACCAGCTGTACTATGATAAATAATTTTCCATAGATTTTGGTGAAGGGCATGCCTGATTAATAGTTTCTATTTTATAGAGTAGTGTGCTTCCACGCCAATAAAGCCTCTTACTCTGTTCTCCACTCTTGTAACTGGAGCTGAAATGATGGTTTTAAAGCACATAATTGCACATACATACATTTGACATAGATGGCATTCTCTAATGTACCTGTTATTTAATGATGATAGCAAAAAAGCTAAATAGTTACAGTCTAACTGACATCTGTCTAATTAAAATGCTGCCTTCAAGTTGTGTCAAACATTCAAAAGCATGAACCAAGATGAGGATATTGCTCTATTCCTGCTTCATAGGTGGGTAATATTGACTTATTTTTGTTGATTCAGATTACTTAAGTTGGAACTATGTCCAAATTTAGGAGACGGCTATCTGCATTAGAGAAAGTGACAACAAAGTGAAACAACTTGAGTTACAAATGAGTTTCTGTGGTAATTCAGTGAATTAGCATCACAGTGAATGAAAACTTACAGACATGTTTAACTTCAGCCACATACAAACAACTGTCGTTTTTCTTTTTAAACATATTGTTCCATCTTAAAAGACGCAGAGATCCTGGACGTAAACACTCCAGAGAGAATTGCGATTCATAAGTAGTTCTCAGTTCATAAGTAGGTATTTCCGAGAAGACTTGAAGGCAGCAACATACCCCTTGTATTATCTGTTACTCAGTGAACGTGACTGTTTATTTCCATTTACGTGATATTAAGTTTTCTACAGTTGTTAGATGTAATTGCTCTATATATTGTGACAGTATTTCAGCATAGATGAAACAACATGCTCAAGACATTGCAGGGAATACACTTTTAATGTTAACCTGCATTAAAATTTAAAAACAATTTTTCATTCAACTACAAATTTTCTAGTGTAGATATACATATTTATCTGTAGACAGTGAGAAAAATGAACATTTTTTATGAACTCTGTTAATGCTTCATTCTGACTACACCTCGGATTCATCCGCTCTGAAATAAGACCACATTACAATGCATGTTTTAACAAATAATCTTCCACATGCTCCACATGTAATTACAGATCTCATCACAGAGGTCTCTATGTTCCCAAAATGTCCCAAATATACAGACTGTCGCTTTAAACTATAAAAGTGTAAAATAAAAGATTTTGCACATTGGTGGTCTTGAACATTTAAAGCAGTAGCTAAGGTGGCCAACAGGCTCCATAGTGGCCGTTTATGACTGGAAATCATCAATTCATTCATTCATTATCTGTAACCGCTTATCCAGTTCAGGGTCGCGGTGGTTCCAGAGCCTATCTGGAATCAATGGGAGCAAGGCGGGAACACACCATGGAGGGGGCGCCAGTCCTTCACAGGGCGACACACACACTTGCACATTCACTCATACTCACATCTATGGACATTTTTGAGTCACCAATCCACCTACCGACGTGTGTTTTTGGACCGTGGGAGGAAACCGGAGCACCCGGAGGAAACCCACACAGACATGGGGAGAACACAAAAACTCCTCACAGACAGTCACCCTGAGCGGGAATCGAACCCACAACCACACAGGAGCTGTGTGACTGCGACACTACCTGCTGCACTACCATACTGCCCCTTCATCTACAATTAGTTTCATATATATAATCAAATTCTGCCTACATCAAATAAAATTATTTGCCTGTAATCCTTTCATAAAGATGCTTGCTCTCTGTAAACTTTTGTGACAACATTGAGTTGCTAGCAAGCAATGAGGGTGAATGAAAAGTGATGAGAACACCCCGCTTTGAAAACTGTTCACACATTTCCACAATGATGGTGGCACAGAGGTTAACTGAACAGCCCAAATTATATTTACTGAGTTGTACAACTACCAAGGTAATAAGTAGCATTTACACACCATAAAAATAAGTAACAAATAAGACACAAATCAATTTTTAATTTTGGAAAATAATCCTCTTCAAAATAATCAATGATGTTATAGAAGTAAAATACATGGCTTACCTGAGGCACCTCCTTCAAAGCAGGCCAAAATGGCAATTTAATCTAAATCACCTCCTCAACTCAATGGTGTCATAATGATAGACATTTATTGCCTTTAATTTTCCCTTCAAAATTCTGCCCCAGGAATGTGATATAAGAAAAAGGGCTCCTCCTGCCTTCTTCAGTTTCCATCAATGACTTAAGTATATGTGACATAATGGCAGGTCAGAATGTGGTTCGATTTCCCTCAGAGTTGTTAACCTGACCATTTCTTAGACGAGTGCTTTCATCTCCAGCCTAGTGTGTGCTATGTCCAAGACTGGATGACTCCTTGAATCATCAACAACACCTCTGTAATAAATGACCACAAAACACTATTTGCACAAACACACCTTCCAGAGGTGGATTTAGAGCTGGTGCCCGAGGGGATGTGGTGGTTGTCAAGCGTACGGACACTTAAAGCCATTTTCCACATTGAACCGATATGGGACGCGTTTTATTCCGTATTGAGAAAAGATACTTTAGATGAATGACTTGTTTGTACAGAAGGCCATTGTGTTCTAAATATGTTAAAACAAACCCCTTGTAGGAGGGACAGTGACTCCATTGGTTGCAGCACTAAATGATGGACAGGCTGCTGATTGGCTTAATAAAAGTGCCAAACAACGAGAAGTTGGTTGTCTGGTTAGGAGCCATTGAGTATCTGCCTCACCCTCCACCTGAAGGAGATCTCTGAGCTTCTGAGGTAAATGGTGTAGTGTGAGATGAATATACTTAAAATTTTCTTATAAAATAAATGTTACTTTTTGGGGAGTTAGAATCTTGATGGTCACTTTCAGAGATAACTCCAATTTCTCCAATTCAGATTGAAATCTTAGATAGCACCCAGGGATCGTAAAACTGACACTGCAGGCCACTCCAGGCCATGTTTATGACCCAAGGTCTCTAAAAGGGTCAAGAAAAGGAGCCACAGAGACAAAGACTCACATAATGATCAACTTTTATTCTCAAATTCCACTCATACATTTTAAAGACTGTTAAAACTAAAATAATCTAACATTACTTAATCCCTTAATTTCCTCAAAACGTTTATCACATGCTAAACAATGTTGCAAAATTTTATTCCAGTTAGACATTTAAAACTGGAATTCTAAACATGTTTAAAATGACTGTTTGTATGAACTTATTCAGGAACCAAGGTTGTCACATATTTGTGTTATTTGGCTAAGAATTATGTAAAGCATGGTTTTTTCTGAAGGATATTACTGTGTGTTACCATATAATCTTTTATACTGCATGAGCATGATTCAGAAATCTTGGACACCTTCAACAGGAATCTTCCTTCTTGTCAAGCATCGTAAATTGTATGTGATGTCATTACTAAAGGAGGTTCTAGTCTAAAAGAACACCCAATCAGAGTCAAAAGATGCCCCAATCCTCAATGGGGGCGATCCTCAACCCCCCCTGAGAACGAGTCAGGCCTTCAAGACGGGACACCTGAAACCTGGTTTAAAACCAGTGGCGCGGAAACTCTCTTTTGGGCTCGCCCTTGCTCGCTTTCCAGCTATTCAACGTTTCAGCCCAGGGAGAACAGACCCAGAGATAGAAAATGTAGAACGAGAGAGAAGAAAAGAGGAGTGGTGGAATGAAGGAGAAATTTAGATTCACCCAAGGGTGCATGAAAGAGACCCCTGACCTTTGCGTCCTGAAGCATGGAACCAGAGTTTCAGGATCGTGGAGGAGAATCCCCACATGCACCCTCAGAATACCACCAGAATTTAGGGTAATTATCATAGAGAAATTCCCTAATATACTAATCTCCCTCCTCCCTTATGTATCACTCTAATCCATCTCATTTTATGAATGTATAATCAATATTCACTATTTGATATTACATTTAATAATCCAGTTGTATGACAAAACCTGTTCTTGGTTATTGGGTTGTGTGTGCACATTTCTTGTAAGGAATTATTACTTCGGGTTTATTTAATTTCGGAGCCAAGAACCTACAGCGGGCCAGTAAGCATGATCATTAATTAATAATAATTAATTCTAGCTAATTCAGCTATTTTATAGTCATCCAACATGATGACCTACTTGCCCAAGCTGAAACTGGACACTACATATTACTTAATGGCTCCCAACCATGGGGCTTATCAAAATTAATTAAATAATTAAAAATAGTAATTGGGCGGCACGGTGGTGCAGCAGGTAGTGTCGCAGTCACACAGCTCCAGGGACCTGGAGGTCGTGGGTTTGATTCCCGCTCTGGGTGACTGTCTGTGAGTTGGTGTGTTCTCCCCGTGTCCGCGTGGGTTTCCTCCCACAGTCCAAAAACACACGTTGGTAGGTGGATTGGCGACTCGAAAGTGTCCGTATGTGTGTGTGTCTGTGTTGCCCTGTGAAGGACTGGTGCCCCCTCCAGGGTGTATTCCTGCCTTGCGCCCCATGATTCCAGGTAGGCTCTGGACCCACCGCGACCATGAATTGGATAATCAGTTACAGATAATGAATGAATGAAAATAGTAATTAATCATCTCTGACTCCACTACAACTGTTTCCTGTTTTCCATTTTCACCATTTCAAAATTAAACTGAATGGCCAAGTACACTGAGATCTCTGTCATTGAGGATGCCTCTCAGATGCGTTAACAAAACATCAGCCAATAGTGTTCAGTGACAGAAATGGCCCTGACCTCTGATTTTTAAAAACATTTTCTGTTTGACTTGGGCACAGAGAGGATTCAAGAGAATTAATTTTGGCACACAAGTCAAGCAGGGAGTGTTTCTGATAATCTGGGGCAGGTATGTACCTTTCCCCACATGAGTACAAGTATAATTTCCTCGTGAGCTGATTTCACTGTCCTCACGTGAAATGGTTTTACATGTTTGTGAATTTTTACATGGATCTGACGCCATACAAATGATCCTTCTTGATATGAAAAGAGGAATAAAGCCATGGGAATACATTTAGAGGTAGCGTGTACTACGCAGCTGCTCTCTACGACCTTAAAAACCTTGCAGCATATGAACCAAACTTTGAAGCAGAAAAGTGAACATATTCTGATGTTTTTATATAGTCTTGTTCTGATTTAAACTTCAGCAAAACACACCAGTACGCTCTAAAATTCCTTACTCTTCCATTCCACGTTAAAAAATGATATAGTTATTTCCAACTGCTACGTTGAGTTCTTTGTAGTTTCAGTTCCACCTTAAATGCGACCACTATAGTCACACAATCACACTGACACCAGCATATTTGACGTTTTCATTACACATTAAACAATGAACCAGTTACAGGTGCCTGGACAAAACTACTGCATCATTTAAGGTAACACAAATCTGACAACTGGACAATAAACAGCTACGTTTGTTTCTTTTTCTTCTATTCCACTTAAGTGCAGTGTATTTATACATTGCTATTTTGTCAAAAATTTTGTCTCAGAGTTCAGACAGGAGGGCTCCTTCTTAAAATTTTGCTTAGGGCCCAGGGAAAGTCTGAACAGGCTCTGCTTAGAATGTAAGATAAATGGTCCTTAATAAGCAGACTAATTTGTATATCAAACACAGGACATAACAGTATAACAATGGCAGCATATTTCTTCTTTAACTTAACTAATAATTGAACATCTTTACTGGACATATTTAACATTGTTATGTAATGAGGAGACTTTTAGACCTCTTAAAATGTTTCACTTCAGGTCTCACTGTAATTAATTTAAAACAATTTAAAATAGTACGGTTGTTATAGAGTAATACAGTATTTATTTTCAGGCCTTGCATTCCTTAATTCCATTTCAGAAAGTTGGCAACTCTGGACATGATGGGAGCTCAAGGTATACAAACAGGAGACACTGCATAAAGCACACAATGGCATGATGAAATCAGTGCCGAAACCACTTCCTTCGCACCCCTAAAGTTTGCATTTGTTTATTATTTTAGGAAAAATAATTGTGCTTACCCACTTTTGCCCAGGCCCACCCAAAGGCCAATTTCTGGCTATGCCTCTGATTTAAACTGCCTTTACTTGAATGATATCAGTAATGTAGGGATTCTAAATGATCTAAAGGAACACTTTTCAGTGCAAAGTGCTTCTGGGTTAACCAGGCATGGCAATCTAGTGAGACATGACAGCTTCTTGCTCCGGCCTCTTATTCCTCATCTTCTACTTCTGGAGTCATAGCCACTACAGATGTAGAAATACCCCTGAAATGGGTATAACACTGGGCAAAGCTTCATGTTTTTTTTTTTTTTTTAATTCTAGAATATTTATAACCATATTTTTTATGTGAATTTTTCAAGTGTGAAATTTTCATGAGAATTTCACATTTATCAAATGCCATACAAATATTATTACGTCATTGATTTACCTCCATAGAACTCATTAGTAGTTCTGTGCAAAATTAGCATAAAGCTTATGTGGCTATGTTCAACATGGTTGAATTATGGTTTCTTAAAGTAAAACACATGAGGATTTTCATGGTCATGCACATTCAGCAGTGTTTTCCACCCTAAGACTTTCCCTGACTCCCTGAATCTTTTAATAATATTATGAAATGTAAATGTTGAAAGACCTAACTTGCACCGAGAAACATTGTCTTTGTGCTGACTGACAATTCTCTCACAAAGTTTTGCATTAAGTGGTGAACCATGACCAATTCTTGTTTGTAAAGATAAGTCTTTGGTTAATGCTTCTTTTTTATATTCACCTGCTTAGACTGTAATGCTTCGAAAAGTGTGATTATGTCATTTCTATAAACATTTCACTCATATTTTGCTTCTGTCCTAAACTTTGGGACTGTGTTGCAGGCGTCCAATTCTAAATAGGTTTATATTTACAAAACCCCATCAAAAATAATGAAATATGTTGTTGTATGTTTATCAGTTATATAACATTACAAGAGATTTAACATATTACAATTTTAGGTTTTAAGTTTTTTAGTAAGAGCCCTAAATGTTCTGGAAATGGGGTTTGTATTACTCACAAACACCTAGTCACATGAGTATTTATGGGAAATCAACGAAGAAATGAGATAGTGTGGGTTTATTAAATTTCTGTGCTCTTTCCAATGGCTCTCAATGCAGCCATCACTTAGGTCCATAACCCACCTCTTCCTCAGCCCTCCCTCGCCACTCCAGCACCTCTACACTAGCATATAACACTGAGCTGTAACCCTGTGCTAAACTAATGAGGGCTGTCATGCTACAAACAATCTGCATTCATCATGCCTTATCTGAGAAAACTGCTGCCTTGCACCCTCACAAGTAAGCCTTAGAGAAGGGAAAGAAAAAATAAATGGAAAGCAAGAGAGGAACCAAAGTATTGGAGAAGATGTGGGTAGCTGACCCTGGGGTTAAGGTCTAAAGTCTTTGGTAGAGCGAGGATAGCATTCCTCAGAGGAAAACAGGCTGAGCTTACTGGGCTGCAGACAGCATGTAACAGACATCGTTCATCTGCTCATAGACTCTCACACTGAAAGCACCTGCCATATCTCCTCTTTTGCAGTGCCTTACATGCAGCTCAAGGGCATGATCCATGTGGACAATGAGGGCACAGTGTACCCAAATGCTTCTTTTATTGTGTAGGCATAGTACTATTCTCAATTATCAGTATGGTGTGATACATGTACTTATGATCTAATTTTACTATTTATTTTATGGTGGACTCCTCACAGAAATGTTCAAACATTTAGTCAAAACCATTTAAAAGAGTAAAACGAGTACTAGAGCAAAAAGGACAAACCTCTTAATAATATCCTTCTGCATGGACTATACAAGAGCCCTACGCCGTTGTGAGCGTTTATTACCTCTGCATTGGTGTCTGCATCTTTAAATCGTTAAAGTGCAATATTTAGGAAGTAGGTTGTTGTTTGGGACAGAGCTTATATGAGGTGCCAGGAAAGTAACAAATACAAAACTGGCATGTTTTTCCCACATGGTTGCTTCTCGTTTAATTGTTTTTTCCCAGAGACGTCCGTATTTTTCCTTTGTTCAACAGTTTTATTTGCATTCAAACATGTGTCAAAACAAATTTAATATTCCAATACAGGTGAAAGATGCATTCTGAGCATTGTTGCAAAGGGCGCTACAGTAAGAGTCAAGTTGTCTACTCAACCGTCATGGCAGACCAACATGACACCCCAAGTTCTAATAAGTAATTTCTTGTGTTGCCTATGTGACAGGTAAACCCTTCTGTACTGTATACATGTTTCACCATATCTTGTTTACATATACTTATTTTGTATGTCTCTTATGAATACTACATGTTTTAACTTCCACAGTAACATAAGAGTTCATGTTGAGTTTATACAGCAAGGCTGTTAGCCAGGCATTGGCATTTGCATTTGCACCCTTGCATGAAGTATGTATTGGCTTGTAGGCAATGGTGTAGGGTTTGCATCAACATGTTACAAAAGCGTTTGTTTGACGTAAAAGTATACCTTGGGTTTTAAACTTGCTAACAATCAGCTGGTTTTGCTCCTAGTACTAGACTTGTTTGCAGGTTGCAACCTTCATGCAACCATCCGATAGAGTCTACTGTTTTGTTATTGATGTTGTAGCCAGTATAAATATATACCGCTGTTCTGTATTTACTTTGTCTTGTATTACTTTTATTATAGGTTTAATTATTCTGTTTTAGTCCATATAGAATATTTGCTTGTAACCATCCACCAGACTCTCTTTAACCACACTATCTTTAAAGTTTTTCTCTCTCTCTCATGTCCTGAAGTGCTCAATGCTCTCTTCCTGCTGGTCTGCCCCTGTGCTGCCCCGACCTGCTTTCCCCTTCTCTGGCTGCCTGCTTGCAATAGACTGTTTAGCCGGAATGAAACTTAAACCAGTGTAATCCACAGCTCTGCATTGTTTCTCCTGTTTGTCTTTTCTGTTGCTGTTTTGCTATTCATTTTAATCTCTAGTGTTGATTGGAGGAGGATAGGTTCCCCTTTTGAGTCTTGGTTACTCTTGGTAGTTATTTCCTCTTTCCCTGAGGGTAAGTTTTTCATTGCCACATTCATCCTTGGTTTGCTCAAAGGAGGCTTGAACCTTGTAAAGGTCTGTAAATCTCTGTAAATCTACCTTTTGATGATATTTGATGTGAAATGCACTATATTAATAAAGTTTGAATATTATATCTATTTAAATTCAAATAATTCGAAAAGCAATGCTATTCTAATGAGCACATATCATCTTTAATAAAATTGCTACCACAAACAGGGCCTGCAGGGTGCTCCACAGTGTGTGTCCTAAGTAACTGAATTTGCTGTAATGCCATCTGGTCGATGTCATAATGTGGTCTCTAAGAAAAAAAATCCCTTTTTATTCCTTCTGCTATCAAAAGTTGTTCAGTGCTGACAATACTGCTTTTATATGATTGTTTGCTTGTAGATTGTTTGCACGGTATACAGATACTAGAAAAGTATACTTTAGCATATGCATTGGAGATTTGCATTGTGGCATTTGCAGAAGAGTTCATAGGACTTAGTGAGTGTGATTGTGTGATTCCCTGTGATGGACTGGCGCCCTTTTCAAAGTTTGTTTCAGATAAACGAGACACTATAGAAGATGTAACCATGAAGTTGATTAACCTGACTCTGTATATATAAGAAGTGGATTCAGTGATGGAGTCAGTGGTGGACAGTAACGAAGTAAATGCAATTCATTACTGTACTTGAGTACCTTTACTGAAATATTTCCATTTTGGGCTAATTTGTACTTCAGCTACCTTAAATATCTTACTTTTGTACTCCACTATGTTATGAAAATCTACCATACCTTTTTGTTTGTGGAGAAAAACAACCCAAATCTTACCTAGTGTTCCTAAATGAGTAATAACTATGTTCTGGTGCAGAGAACACACTAAAGGCCAATTTATGCTTTTGCCTTGACTCAATGCAGAGCCTATAGCGTAGCCTGCACAAGTGTCCAGCCATTCTGAAAGTTTATTTCATTCTGAAAGCTGAATTTCAAAAATCATCTTCAACCCTATGTAGTACACAATGTGCACTATTTAGGGAGTGTAGTGTAGAGGAGCTAATATTTCTGAACTTCTTGACTTGAGCACATTGAAGCATTTTTGTCCAACTGCAGACCAATCACAATCGTTGTGGTTTGCGTATATGCAACAAGTTACATTTCTGGAGAGATGTGACCAGTATCGAGTCTTGTTACAAAAGTGATAATAGGACATTAGAGCCATAATATATCATGGTACTTTTACTTTCAATACTTTTGTACTTTTACTCAAGTGTAGGTCTACAATGAGGACTTTTTTACTTTTACTTTAGTAATATTTTACCTTGTGTATCTGTACCTTAACTCAAGTACATGGTTTGTGTAAATTGGGAACCATTCATCCATTTATTCGTTATCTGTAACTGCTTATCCAGTTCAGGGCCGCAGTGGGTCCATAGCCTACCTGGAATCATTGGGCACAAGGCGGGAATACACCCTGGAGAGGGCGCCAGTCCTTCACAGGGCAACACAGACACACACACACATTCATTCACACACTCACACCTACGGACACTTTTGAGTCGCCAATTCACCTACCAACGTGTGTTTTTGGACTGTGGGAGGAAACCAGAGCACTCGGAGTAAACCCACGCGGACACGGGGAGAACACACCAACTCCTCACAGACAGTCACCCAGAGCGGGAATCGAACCCACAACCTCCAGGCCCCTGGAGCTGTGTGACTGTGACACTACAGCCACCGACTTTGGCAACCACTGGAATAAATATGATGTTGTTGATATAATTTCAGTATTTATTGAGTAAAGTCAGTGTGTCTCATGTTGTATATTGTTGCTGTCCAATGAAGGAAAAAATATATATATATATTATTACTGGTAAATTATGAACTCCAAAGTTCTAATATATGTACAGTACAGCATTAGAGATGCTCCAGAATGTGTTTTATTTTCAGGGTAAGTGCTTTTCGTTTAACATATGACAAGAGATGGGAGAAGGTATTTTCCAGCATCTGCAGCAAGTTATGGTGATACGTCAGAGGCACTCATGTAATGATTGTAAGCATTGTGTTATGACATCTTCAAAAATTTTTTAGAAACACCATAAACTTGATTCCTGAAAAGAGTCATTTCATATTGGCTTCTTATGAAAGTAATTACAATGTTAAATCAGGATGGAAACATACTGACACAGCTGGGAGGGTTCTTCAGGGTGACATTCAGTGCCTCTCAGTAGAATATTTCATGGTGGGCAATATACTTTGCCTTTAACACTGATTGCATCTCCTACTGGGAGGTTTGGAAAAGGGCTTAATGACTCTTGAGGTGAGGATTTGCACCTGGGAAACACTTTTGGAAAGAACTAGCAGGTGTTCCTCTGTGTGCTGGCAAAGAAGAGAGGAAAATGCAGCTGACCTACACAGTCATTAAATGTTGGACACAATTTTGTTTTTGTTTGCACTTATGATATAATTTTTGGCAGTCCAATATCTGGTTTTTAATATACCATTACTTTGGTTTGCCTTTGAGTAAAAGTGCCAGTCCATTGTACTCACACATTCACTCACACACACACACACACTTTTGAGCAGCCAGTCCACCTACCAATGTGGGTTTTTGGACTGTGGGAGGAAACGGGGCAACCAGAGGAAACCCACATGGTCACAGGGAGAACAGACGAAACTCCTTACACACAGTCACCCGGTGTGGGACTTGAACCCATGTGTAAAAGTGACACTACCTGTTGCATCATCATTCTGCCCTTCTTCTGAAGCAACAGACTCAGCAAACCTTTTGGAACTCTATACTGACTGTATGGCTGAGACCTCAAGCCTACATCTCCCCCAGTGTTTTTGGAAAGGCAATTCCCTTCTCTTCATTTAATGAAAGAACATTGGTTCACAGCAGTATTATCACAAACCAGAACAATTGGGCTTCATCACTATGTAGGCAATAATGACAAGGCTTTTGTCATAAATAGTTTAGACAAAAACATGTTTTTCTGACTAATCTACAAGCGACAAAATGCACCGTAACATTCATTCATTGTCTTTAACTGCACCGTAACATTGAAAATAAATTAACAAAGCCATCAAGAACTAAGAGCCTATTATTGCTTTGAATTATGTTAACAACATGCTGCTGTGCATGTATTTCATATTGTCCTACCTTTTTTAACACTTAGCATTTCTCTGGATTTGTGGCTGGTATAGTGTGGCGTAGAAGACCACTGCTTTCTTCATGCGTTCATAGTCTGGGGTTAAATTCCCAGCTTTGGAAATTTCAGTAGTGAAAAGAGGATTTGTCACTTCAGCTATAAAACAAGTTATTAAAATTATCAGCCAAATTTCTTGATCAGAGTTTTCTAATTTGAAAACAATAATTTGAATATGACAGCATGAATGGACAAAAAATCTAAACAAAACAAATTATGAGTTGACCCATTAAACGCAACAACATTGTAATTGTACACATTGGTGCTTCAGATACCAAGAAAGACATGTTTATGGGAGCAAAATAAGAAATGAATTATTCATCTTCCCCTCCCCCTTCTATTGCACCATGCTAAATTATAGATCATGTCCTTGAAGAGCCAAACAGAAGCCAATATGCAAGTGGTGATGGCATCTATGTGGTTTTCTATAATTCACGGTTTTCTTTTTGCCTGAAGGGAGAATAAGCAACACCATATCTGGATGCAGAACAGAACCCTGCAATGCCTGCCATGAGAAATGCAAATTAATGAGTGCCTTGAACAGTGTCCTTCAAAGGTAATTGAGTGACTCATTTTCAACAATTTAATTTCACATTTTAGTAATATTGATATAATAAGACAAACAAGACATTTGTACATGCCCCTAAGTTTAAATCTAATAAGGGGAAATAGGAAAAATTTCAAAGTGCACATAGCATTAGGAACAGTGTATCTACCACTGAACAGGGTCAAATGGCTTGATATATGGAAATATACCAATTGTATATAATTACACTGTCAATAATGTCTGCAGTTATTTTAGCATTGCACATTCACAAAGCAGGATAAGTTGAGGTCATAGCTGTGATATTAATTTAAGGCATAGAATACATTTAACACAGTCAAATGATAGTACCATAGTGTGTTTGTGATTTGGATATGATTTACATTAACGTTATTTTACGGCATTTATCAGACATAGTTAAAGTATAGCAGGCCCACATGTGGTGGCATGGGAGCTGGTGTCCAGCACAATTTGGTGATTTTCCTGCTCTCAACACTAAACCACTAAACTTTTAACTTCCAAGGCTTTCAAAGCACCAAATAATTTCTTTTATGGATTCTCGACCTCTGTGCTTTAAATAAATAATAAAAACTATCATAGAAAATGGAATTAACTATTATTAATTATTATAGTTGTATACTGTTTGGAGACACATGGTTTAATATGACACACAAACATCGTGTCCCTTTTAAGTCTAAATTGGCACAATATATATATTTTTTATTCTCATCAATTGATGAGTTGGGGATATTCAGGCAGGGTGTTTGTTTTGAAGCAATCCATTGTCCACTAGTGTATATGCGTTTGATTGCTCTGACATTTTTCAAACACCATGCTGACAGTTTAAGCCTCTCCTTCTGGGGTGAAGTGGTTGATTTTGCCCTCCAGCGGCTGGTCTTTGCTGAACTCTGCATACAAACAATGCAAGGTTATGCTTAAACACGTAGTCATATTGTTGCTATGAGAATCTATTTCCACCCACTCACTTCAGCAGTATCACTGTTGTTTGGGTTTGTTTTGTATTTTTCCCTGTAATTTCCAAACTGTTTTCCTAGGGGTTCTTGGTTTGATTCATTATTTGTTTCTATGAATTTGTTCAGTTGAACGCTGTTGTAGTTCACTAACACATGTAATGTTACCAGGTGGCTCATGTATTAACAAAAATAGCAAAAGTATTCTTAAAATGGTTATTGTGCTGCTTATAGTGAAAAATGCTGAGTACATATTTTTCCGACAGCTCTGTTCCAATAATGCCCTCAGATCCCTATTCAAAAGCCTAAATGCCTGCAGATCCCTACAAGCTTTAAAAATAATGAAAAGCAATGAATAGAATGTGTAAAACAACACCATGCAATTGGAGCAATTGTTTCAGGCTTGAATACAGCGAGAGCGGAGGACATTTTATCCCAGTAATTCAGTTCTCGTCAGCCATTTATAAATGACTGTCTTGCTCTATAATGTGCTGAAGTAATTGTGACACCACACTGCTAATAAAATTCTAATTGCATGACCTATTAAGATGCTGGGATATTTCAATTAAGCTCATGCATCAGAGCCCCCTCTCCACAAGAGTCTGGATGGAATATTAGCTGTATTTGATTGCAAGCCACATAATTACTGTTGAAGCAATGTGAGTTGTGACATGGCATTTAAAATGATGTAGAACGAGTTTATATACGCCAATGTGAAATGATGTGTTGACAAAATAACATGTTTTTCTTTAAATCATTCATTTATTAATTAATTATCAGTAACATTAAACAGCAACATTCAACATTTATCAGTGACATTCCCCACCATCTCTGTGTGCCCAAAGCACGCAACAGCATCAGGGACTCTTCCCACCCCAGCCACACAGTGTATAACCACTGTATAACCTCTTCCCGTCCGGGGGGAGATACAGGAGCATTCAGGCCAGAACCAGTTGGCTCAGGTCCAGTTTCTTCCGTCACACACCTGATTTATTAATTGTGTATTTATTCTTTTTTGGCTCTAGCGTACATTCCTATGCAGAATCTGTAGTTTTTGCTTTTTTAAATTGTAGACACCTCTAGTCAGTTAATGAGACCTATGAATGTTAATGATTGAACATAGTTTGTGATTTCATCTGACTCCATATATATAATATGAATAACGTCTGAATAAATTCAGTCTTATTGGTTAAAATTCATACAGGATAGTGTTTGTTCAGCATAAGCTAGAGAAATGAGCTATAAGCTATACCACCCCCATGTCAGGACAGTGCAGCAGAAGTAAATTACATCTATTCTAGGGGTAGCCCTGGAGCAAAAAACCAATCTTACCTAGTGTTCCTTTAAATAGTACTTAACCTATTACCCTTAAGTCAATGTGGGGAGTTAAGACTAATCAAGAAAACATAAACAGCCACAGCGGTAACTAAGCAAAAGATTGTCAGAGAAATATCAGTGCTAGCTAATCAGTAGATACCCATGCAAAGCTGTAGAACCAATCCATTGACCACATTTATTATTTATCCAAAAATGAAATAATCACAAAATATCAATTACAAAAAAGTTTAAATAAAAAAGCAAGGACAAATTAATGCATACCTGCAGCACAAATCTCTTCACCAAGAATAATGAGCCTTGGTCTAAATACATTCTTGTTTTTAATTTGATCAAATCATCATATTAGGTCATAAGGTATAAGTAAAACCCCTTTCACCTGATGAGAGGTACACGCTTAAGATGTTTTCAAATATGATCTCTGACTGATTCTCACAGCTGGATATGTTCTACATGCTTTAGGCATATGGGGCGGTGTATGTGTAGCATCGAATGTTCTCTGGAACATTACCATCTCTATTTACACAAGGGGTCACATTACCCAGCCTTTGTACTAAGGGGCTAGTAATATAAAGTCCGGGTAATTCATTCATTCATTCATTATCTGTAACCGCTTATCCAATTCAGGGTCGCGGTGGGTCCAGAGCCTACTTGGAATCATTGGGCGCAAGGCGGGAATACACCCTGGAGGGGGCGCCAGTCCTTCACAGGGCAACACAGACACACACACACACATTCACTCACATACTCACACCTACAGACACTTTTGAGTCTCCAATCCACCTACCAACATGTGTTTTTGGACTGTGGGAGGAAACCGGAGCACCCGGAGGAAACCCACACGGACACGGGGAGAACACACCAACTCCTAACAGACAGTCGCCTGGAGTGGGAATCGAACCCACAACCTCCAGGCCCCTGGAGCTGTGTGACTGCGACACTACCTGCTGCGCCACTGTGCCGCCCCAGTCTGGGTAATATTGGACAAAAATTATGGACATTTGCGTTTACACATACAGCTCCTCCAGGTGAGTTCTGTAAAATTTCAGGGATACTGTACATGTCTGAGTCTTCCATGGTATGTGACTCAGTGTGTAATCTTTGCAAAATGTGCAAACATGGCATAAACACATGTTGTTATACCCAGATATTTTAATAGAAATGTTAACTTTTCCTACAAGGGTCTTCTGATGCTTCTCTCACCCCTCTGTGCTCAGCAGGGGGAAGACCTCTCCCACCCGTCTGGCCTAAGTAAGGGGTGGGGATGAAAATGAGAGAGACATTTTTTCTTAGTGATATATTACCATCAGTCAATATAAATGACTCATCATCACAGCTCATCAGAGTATGCTGACACAATGCATATTACTAATTTATATAACAATGTAACGTATCATATTGCCACTGTCCAATTAAAAACATGTATATTGCAAAATAGTAACTTTAAAGGAGCAAGAAAATGCATAACTTTAAATGGACATAGATGTAAAAAGATCTATCTATCTATAGATTTTTATGGATGTAAATGTATTTCCTATTATGTATCATTTTCCTCAGCTGCATACAGTAGCTAACCTCTATATTTTACTTGGCAGAGGCCATTAAAATAGTCTTTATGGTGATTCCTCAACACCCAGAGAAAAGGATAAAATGATGGCATGACTGACCAAGTGAAGACTGAAAGTTTGTCAGTTTTACTTTTTTACTTAGATGTGACAAAATGTCTTCCTAATTTCCAAACCCAATTTACTCTCTCCAATTTCATCAAACTTTGTTTCATTGAAAAAACTCTGAGATAACATGATACAATATAACAACAAACTGATGGGAAATGTTCTGCTTATCTCCACTGCTCTGCGCCACGGTTCACTTAGCATGCAGTAATTGACTTTTTGTGGTAAAGTCATATCCGGGTTTTTTTCTGTCAAGTGGTGGGGGGTACGAGAGTTTATTGAAAAATGGATGGCATATCTTTAGCACCCTTAATCTAAAGCATTCAAATAAGCCTTCCAGTCACAAGGTACGTTTTTCTTTCTTGAAACCTGGAGGACAGGAATGATATTGGCAGAGGATGGCTCCTATCAGTCCAACAGCTTTTCCTTCCTTGACTACAGCTGGCTTGACGGTGGACTGCTTTGATTCATATATGAAATAAAGACTGGGCCTGAATCTCCAGCTCCCACACTTGGATGTCATTTCATAACATGCTCAAATGTATGTCTCTCGTCAACGATGGCTCATGCTTCTCTGAGTGGATCTGCTGATTCTGTTGGGCCAAGATGAGCTCTCTTTTCTAAATCAGGAGACACAGCAGCTTCATAATTAGATTTGCTTTCCATGCGGCTTGGGCACGTTCAATCTAATCTATTTATGCATTCCCTTTTTCAGGCCTCATTGAGATTCTATTGCCTCATATTTGCACGTTGGCTGTCAGAAAACTTGCCTTCTCTTTCCTTGCAATTTGAGGCTCATTTTGGGAGAGGAGATGGGCAATGATTGCCCAATGGTCTCATCCTGAATGCAGTCTGCTGGAACTTCAGAGACTTCATTTGTGGTAATTTCTGTATAGGAGTGACTTAGAGATGCATCACACAATCACAGTGAGGCTGGTGGAAGTCTAGTATTTCTGCACACTTCACAGTGTTTATATTAACAACATTCAAGTAGTGTTAAATAAAATGAAACCTACTCCTAAGATTGATCCTTAAACTTCAGTTTGGAACAAAATAAAATCCTTGGCAATTTCTTTTAAGATCTTAAGAATAATGGAATTTACCGAAATTAAAAAGAAAGGGAGGATATACTGAGTGGTAATGGAGGCTTATGTATAATTTCATCAAACAACATTTCATTTGGGAAAATTATAAATGATTAAATAAATGAACACAATCTTTAATAAAATCATAGTGCTTAAAATATGTGTACACAAAATCCAATGCAACTGATGGCTCAAAGAAAACTGCAACACTTGTAGTACATACTTTAATGATGCTTAACCTGGAATACAG
This sequence comes from Hoplias malabaricus, assembly GCF_029633855.1. Taxonomy (NCBI): domain Eukaryota; kingdom Metazoa; phylum Chordata; class Actinopteri; order Characiformes; family Erythrinidae; genus Hoplias; species Hoplias malabaricus. The sequence continues at coordinate 16,597,660 of NC_089806.1, read as the reverse complement.
CAATTTTCGCTTTCTATTCCTTTTCTTGGGTGTGTGTGGGGAGTGTATGTTGCCTCCAGTTTTGCCTTCAGTCACTGAAGTGCTTGCTCAGTGAGGTTCAAACAAGTTAATGGGCTTTAGTGTATTTTGTGTTCTGCTGCACAGAGAAGTGTCATAGTTAAGATGCCTATGTACACTTATGAATTCTTCTTGCTGCTGGCAATCACATCATTAGTAAAGACAAGCAAGCCAGTTCCATTGACAGCCATGGTATATACTTTGGTTCAGAAACAATTACATTCTTATTTCTCTCAACACTTTTCCTATCCCTTCCCTTTGCTACAGGTTAATCTTCCTGTCATATCCCATAGGACTATCCCAGGAGTATTTCTATGCTCCTCTGTGTTTCTATTATTCTTGAGGTTCTTTTTTTTTGCAGTACGTTGTAGCCTTTGTTGGTTCCCACAAGGGAGTCTTTAACATTGCTGTGCTTTCATCCTGAGTTACGGTTTAGAATGGTCTTTAATTACTAAAAGTTTGCTTTTCCTAAATAACAGTCTAGTTTACATATACATTTACAGCCTCTTTCTACTAGATAAGAGAATTGAAAAGGGTGCATATAAAGGATAAAAATATTTTCCTGATATATTTATATTGGATGTCATATGTAAACACTACAGCGAAGTTTTGATTTTCCAGTCTATACTTCCATATATGGTAACTCTGATGCAAAAAAAGAAGAAAATTGTGGCTTTTATTATAAGCCAGCAACATGTTAGATGAATGTTGGGACAGGGGCATGTATTCAAAAGTAGACTGTAGAATAATCATGCATCTTTATCTGGTGGTTGGATAGATAAATGTGGGTAAGGCTACCTATCTAAATACATAATGGCAGCTGTAATTTTTTCTGGGTAGGAATGATTTTCTGAGTGTTTCATGGTTATGCACTGGACCCCCCTGTTTCCAATGACAGGAAATCTCAAAGGCATAATCATATTCTATAACATGTGCACAACCTACCTTTTGGCAGCAGTTTAGTGAAGGCCCTTTTCTATTTCAGCATGACAATTCCCTTCTGTACAAAGCGAGGTGAAAAAGAAATGGTTTACTGATTTTAGTGTGGAAGAACTTGACTGACCTCATCTCTATCAAGCACCTCTGGGGTATTTGACTGAGTCAGGCCTTATCACCCTAAATCATTGCCCAACCTCCCTACTGCTTTTGCGGCTGAATGAAAGTGAATCCCAGTAGCCATGTTGTGAAATCTAGTGAAAATCCTTCCCAAACAGCTGACTGTTTTATAGCAGTGAAGAAGGACCATGGTTTTGGATTTGGGATTTTAACCAGCACATATGGACACAGCGTGTCCAGAATTATTTGCCAGATATCGAGGAATCAATCATAATATTTTGTAAATATATTCACATGAACAACTATTAACTAAAGCCTCACATAGGATACTTACCTATAAAATATTTAACCTGCCTTTTAACCTTACCTTCTAAACTGTAGCCAGTGTTATTCTTGGTCTCATCCAGTATTCATTTTCAAAACAAAAACTGCATTGTAAACTCACTTTTTTTCATCCATCATAACTCAGTTTAAGATTACCATTGCTTGATCAGGATGCATGATGAAGAGATTATCCCAAATTTCACATGGAAAACCAATGAAAAGACTCTGCAAACACAATATAAAACAAGTAAATTAGTACTTAAAAGAAGTGCATGACACATGAACCACATAACTTTTCTTTTTTATCACAGAAGGGATGTCCACAGGGTGCAGAACTAGTCAGGATGGCTCTTACTGCTCTGACCAGATATAAAAAAAAGATATAAAAGATATAAACCAGAGATAGATGTCCAAGGGTTCTGTACCCTGTTCTGTACCCTGAAAATAGTTGACTAGACTGTTCTAAGTTGATACTGGATTTACAACAGAAGCCACCTTGAAACAACACAGAAATTCCAAAAATATTTCAAAGAAGCAGATTTAAGATTAGCACAGACTATAAGGTACTATTGTGCAAACTTCTTGAGATGTTTCTGTCACGCCCTCGTCTCGTTTAGTCTGTTTTCCTTTCTCAGCACATGGCTTTGTTTTGTTTATGTTCATGCCCCGCCTTTGTTCCGCCTCCTCGTCTTTTCCCTTGTGATCCGTTTCAGGTGTTTCTCGTTTGTTATCGTATTTAAGTCCCCTTCCCTCACTTCCTGGTGTCGTTCATTGTTCCTAGTTTCTTGTACCTTGTAACGTTCGAGTCGTTCTTTGTTCCTCGTTTCGTTAGCTCTGTTCTTCGTATGCTTCTTCGTATTGTTTTTCTCGTTTCTCTTGCTCGTTTCACGCCCGTTTCATGCTCGCTTCCTGTTCAAGTCGTGTTGTGTTTGTTTTGTTAATTCCCTGTGAATAAAGTCTGTGTTCTAAGTCTGTGGTCCGCCCTCCGTCAGTCCGCATCCCCACGCACCTAACAGAATGAACGACCCTTATCAGGACGCAGCTAACACGGACAAAACACCGGATAAAGCCATGAAGGTGGCAGAAGATTTACTAGCCGCAAGGGTGGGTGATCAACCTGCTATCTTGGAGTCATATCTGGGCGTCCCAGCAGAATTTGAAGGAGGTGCCAGCTACAAAGGTTTTATATTCCAATGTAAAAACTATTTTGAATATTTAACCTGTCCTCCTCCTCCTGACTTTATAAAGATAATGTTCATGAAATCTCTCCTTAGAGGAGAGGCGTTACGGTGGGCTGAAGCCGTAATTAAGGAGAGAACCCAGGACTTTAATGTAGAGAAATTTTTTGAACTGTTTACTAAGTGATTCTCCAGTTCTGTTCCCGAGGATTACCCCCTCAGGTCCGGGGAAAATTTTGGGGGGGGGTTGAGGGTTGGGGCTCTTAGCCTCAAATCACTGGACATGGGAGATGAGGCTAACAGGGGCGCATCTCCGGGGAAACTACGGTCAAAGAAGTCCCTCGAGAGTGCGCCCATCAGTACCCCGAAACCCGCTAAATCTACAACTCGTGCTCGGCAAGCAGCACGAGCCCCTGCCTCGGTGGAAGTCTCAGCTCCTGTCTTCGTGAGCGCGGCGCCTACGGCCGCTCCTGTCTTCGTAAGAGCGACGCCCACCTCTTCTGCCTCAGTGGTCGACGTCGCAGATTCCTCTGCCTCCGTGAACGTCGTCGCACATCCTTCTGCCTCCGTGGACGACGTCGCAGCTTCTTCTGCCTCCGTGGACGACGTCGCAGTTCCGCCTGCCTCCGTGGACGCTGTCGCTGCAGGTTCCCCTGCCTCCGTGGACGCCGTCGCTGCAGGGCCTCCTGCCTCCGTGGACGGCGTCGCTGCAGGGCCTCCTGCCTCCGTGGACGGCGTTGCTGCAGGGCCTCCTGCCTCCGTGGACGTCGTCGCTGCAAGGGTTCCAGCTCCCAAGCACCTCTCTGCACTCCCTCCTGACCTCCAAGAGAGGCTTACAAGCCTCATGGCGCGTCTGGAGGTCTCCGTGAGCACGGCTCCCTCGGCCGCTCCTCTGCTCGTGAAAGCGGCGCAGCCAGCCGCTCCTCTGCTCGTGAAAGCGGCGCAGCCAGCCGCTCCTCTGCTCGTGAAAGCGGCCCAGCCAGCCGCTCCTCTGCTCGTGAAAGCGGCCCAGCCAGCCGCTTCTCTGCTCGTGACAGCGGCGCAGCCAGCCGCTCCTCTGCTCGTGAAAGCGGCGCAGCCAGCCGCTCCTCTGCTCGTGAAAGCGGCGCAGCCAGCCGCTCCTCTGCTCGTGAAAGCGGCGCAGCCAGCCGCTCCTCTGCTCGTGAAAGCGGCGCAGCCAGCCGCTCCTCTGCTCGTGAAAGCGGCGCAGCCAGCCGCTCCTCTGCTCGTGAAAGCGGCCCAGCCAGCCGCTCCTCTGCTCGTGAAAGCGGCCCAGCCAGCCGCTCCTCTGCTCGTGAAAGCGGCCCAGCCAGCCGCTCCTCTGCTCGTGAAAGCGGCGCAGCCAGCCGCTCCTCTGCTCGTGAAAGCGGCGCAGCCAGCCGCTCCTCTGCTCGTGAAAGCGGCGCAGCCAGCCGCTCCTCTGCTCGTGAAAGCGGCGCAGCCAGCCGCTCCTCTGCTCGTGAAAGCGGCCCAGCCAGCCGCTCCTCTGCTCGTGAAAGCGGCCCAGCCAGCCGCTCCTCTGCTCGTGAAAGCGGCCCAGCCAGCCGCTCCTCTGCTCGTGAAAGCGGCACAGCCAGCCGCTCCAGCCCCAGAGAAAGCGGCGCAGCCAGCCGCTCCAGCCCCAGAGAAGGTGGCTTCTACGGCCGTTTCTGCCCCCGAGACTGTGGCTACGGCCGTTTCTGCCCCTGAGACTGTGGGTAGGGCTGCTCCCGGTCATACCCGTAGGACGGCCCCAAGGACTTCGGGGCAGATCCCCAGAACTGTGCCCAGGCTGGTTCCTCGGACTGCCCCACAGACATTCGCCAGTCCTGGGCACCCCCATGTTATTTTGGTTCCCCTGTCTGTGCCTGTCCTAGTTCCTGTCTCTGTGCTTGTCCCTGTACCCTTGTCTGCGTCGGTTTTGATTCCTGTCCCTGTCACGGTGTTCGTCTCTGTCCCTGTAAACGTTCTGGTCCCTGTTCCCCTGCCAAGTCCTGTCCAATCTCCTGTCTCGGGTTCTGTCCAGTCCCCAGTTATGTCCCCTGTTTCGTCACCAGTCTTTGATCCTGTCCATTCCCAGCACTCAGTCCAGTCTATGATTCAGTCCCATGTCTCTGCTCCTGTTCTGTCTCTGTCCCCGTTTCAACCCTCTGTCCTGCCTCATGTCCAGTCCCAGTTACCTGTCCCGTCTCCTGTCCAGTCCCCTTTGCAACCCTCTGTCCTGTCTCATGTCCCGTCCTTGTTCCCTTCCAGTGTTAAGCACCCCGTCCAGTCTCATGTAAACACTCCCCTTCAGTGTAGTCCTTTCCAGTCCCAGGTCCCATCCCCTGTTAATTCAGTCTTCTGTCCCCGCTCAAGTTCTGTCCCCAGTCCGTTCTCTTCGTTTCAGTGCTTTGCCACCCGTCTTTAGTTCTTTCGTGTCTCTGTTTCTAGATTCTTCACGGGTTTCTCCCCTTTGTCAGTCTTCTGTTTTGTCCAAAGTCTAGTTTCTTGTCTCCAGCCCCACGGTTCCTTGTCTTAGTCTCTTGTTTTTCGTGCTCCCTCCTGCGCCAGCTTCTGGGGGGTCTTGTTTACGCGCCCCGGGAGTTGCACGTTCAGGAGGGGGCATCTGTCACGCCCTCGTCTCGTTTAGTCTGTTTTCCTTTCTCAGCACATGGCTTTGTTTTGTTTATGTTCATGCCCCGCCTTTGTTCCGCCTCCTCGTCTTTTCCCTTGTGATCCGTTTCAGGTGTTTCTCGTTTGTTATCGTATTTAAGTCCCCTTCCCTCACTTCCTGGTGTCGTTCATTGTTCCTAGTTTCTTGTACCTTGTAACGTTCGAGTCGTTCTTTGTTCCTCGTTTCGTTAGCTCTGTTCTTCGTATGCTTCTTCGTATTGTTTGTCTCGTTTCTCTTGCTCGTTTCACGCCCGTTTCATGCTCGCTTCCTGTTCAAGTCGTGTTGTGTTTGTTTTGTTAATTCCCTGTGAATAAAGTCTGTGTTCTAAGCGTTTGCGTCCGCCCTCCGTCAGTCCGCATCCCCGCGCCCCTAACAGTTTCTGTAAAAATGCTCCTGTTTAGCTTACATTAGTGAGAATCATGCAGTGCCTCAATCTGACATACATGGCCGATTTTAAGGTGCTGTGCGTAAGTCAAATTAGAATAATGTTGCAATACTTATTTCAGTTAAACACATATATAAATCAGTGTGTGATGTTATCCTCAGACAGTTTAGAGGGTGTTGTGATTTGGCTGCTCTTCAGGAATTTGACCTCAAATCAGACCCAGACACCCTGCTTTATAAGTCAGTGGAGACAAACCTATCATTTTCCAAAGGGTGGGATGTGAAGAAGATTCTACTTGTCTTGTCTCCTGGACAAGCCAGCGTGAAAAAAGGATTTCTGTTAACAAAGGATTGACTGCAGTGAATCAAAGGGAGATGTCTTCTTCAGAGGCTCATTGTTGACGATGTCAGGTCTGTTGGAGGCATAACCAAAGTAGAGATCACAAAAGAGCTGCTGCTTTCCGTTGCAGGAGCCTGGCAGAAATACTATAGAGACCCGGATGAAGAGAAGAGAAAGAAAGAGCAGCAAGCTGTTGACTAGAAGAAATAGTCCCCACAAAGCTACATGATTTGGAAAAGAAGAATATTACACTTCATGCAAATTAAATTTCAACATTTTCAACAGTTTCCATCAAACTGTAAATGTAAAGAAAACATCTCTGTTGAAGACTATAAAGTATATGGTAACACTTTAAATTACAGCCCGCTAATTACTGGGTAAGTACAGAGTGAGTACCTGTTAAGTAAGGTGTAAGATAAAATAAGTACAAAGTAAGTAAAGGGTATGATTCTAGAAATATGTGGTTATTACAGGGTATCTGTCACGCCCTCGTCCTGTCTGGTCTGTTTTCCCTGCCATGTGCTCTCTCAGCACATGGCTCTGGTTGGTATTGTTTTTGTCTCCGCCTTTGTTCTGCCTCCTTGTCCGTCACCCTCGTTATTTGTTTCAGGTGTGTCTCGTCTGTTCGTGTATTTAAGTTCCCTGGTGTCACTTGCTTGTATCGGTCATTCATTTTGTCTCCTACCCCTAGTCATGTCGTTTTGTTAGAATTCCTAGCTCTAGTCATTTGTTTCAGGTTCTCGTTCCTAGTCATGTTCTTTCCTCGCTTCGTGTTTGCCCTCGTGTTCGTTTGTGTTTGTTTTGTTATTTTGTTATAAATAACAAAGTTATTAAATAACCTTTATATAAGTGTTATTAGCATGTGCATCCGCCTCCGTCAGTCCGACTCCGCGTTCCCAACAGTATCTTACAAACATTTTAGAAATAAGACATGTAACTACGTTTAGAATTCATTATACCTCTCAGCATAATTATCATAAAATTGAATTAAAAATATGACAGTTTATGCAAGGAACTATTAGTGTCATTTAAAAAAAAGTAATGCAGTTACTATTTTGAATAACTGTAATTGAATGACTGTAATTATAGATCCATATAGAAAATGGAAGAAAACACTGATGCATATTCCCTGCCATACCCATGTGAACAGTATAGTAATAACTACATATTTCTTGTATCATACCTTTTACTTACTCAGTTCTTATTTTATCTTACACCTTACTTAACAGGTACTTACTCTGTACTTACCCGGTAATTAGCGGGATGTAATTTAAAGTGTTACCAAGTATACTGAAGAAAAAATTTGCTCAAATGAAGAAATGAGCCACACTTGGATTGTTTTTGGGGCATTCAAATAGGGAAGGCAAGGGCCAATAGTTCCTAGCAATAAATTTGGGCAAAATTTTTAATACAATAGTCCATCAGTCCATCAGTGTGTAGTCAGTGTATCTAATAAACAAACGGTCAAGATCTCATTCTCTTCTGCCTCCTGAAACCACACCGCTAACAAGATTTGCTTTACCATTCCTCACTAATGCGTGAGAGGCTGTGCTGTAAGGAGCCTTTTTTTTCATTATCACATGAAACATTTTAATTTGCACGGTGAAAAACGTTTTCAATTACATTATAAACATATAGCATTCAAATATTAGTGTAAATTAAATAGCAACACAAAATTTGAATAGAATGGAATTATTATGTAAATTTGAATTTTGAGCACAAACTTACATCAACATAATACATCACCAGAGCTTTCACACATTCACTTCTTGAAAAGCAGAAAGACATTTGTTTGCAAGACTCTATGACATGCTCACTTACCTGTCTCTGGGAATGTCACTCCTTTCTGAGTTGGGCTGAACTAGGAGAGGAATCGGGGCAGGGGTGTCCTGTAGGGAAAAGTATTATTTTAATTCATTCATTCATTGACTGTAACAGCTTATCCAGTTCAGGGTCACAGTGGGTCCGGAGCCTTACCAGAATCACTGGGTGCAAGGCAGGAACACACCCTGGACGGGGCACCAGTCCTTCACAAGGTGACACAGACTCACACATTCACTCACACACTCACACCTACGGACACTTTTAAGTCACCTATCCACCGTTGGACTGTGGCAGGAAACCGGAGTACCCAGAGGAAACCCACGCGGACACAGGGAGAACACACCAAACTCCTCACAGACAGTCACCCGGAGCGGGACTAGAACCCACAACCTCCAGGTCCCTGGAGCTCTGTGACTGCGATACTACCTGCTGTGCCAAGTGTATCTAAACAACAGTTGTTACTGTTTTCATGATAAACACATTTAGAATGTACTTCAGTTGTTGAATATTGTTATTAAAAAATTGAAGGTATATTTTAGAATAATAATCAAATTTAAACAAACATTACATGCTGCTCTATATTGGATGAGAGATTTGAAATATACAGTGCAAAATTATTGGACCATGATGCCCACTTGTAGCCTGTAGAAGAAGAGCTGAACAGAGTAGTGTTGATGTCCACTGCTCTGTTCATATGTATGTGAATTAATGGTGGCCCTCCCACTCATCTGCAGTTTTCTATGTATGGAGTGTACTGAGTTCATAAATGGAAGCTCAGTGACACATGCTGCTGATAATAGCATTTTTATTTATTTATCTGTTTATCTTTGTTTTCCTACTGCAGTTTTTGTATCACTCTAGTGAATGTTAATGTCAGCCTTATCCATAAGCCGCAGCCCTCCTCCATTTATATAACAGGCAAATCTCACAGGGAAGTTCTTTATATTGTTCTGGTAAGTTTCATGTCTGACAGTAAGCGAAAGGCAGTGTGTTATGTACATTGCTCTGAGAGGTACAGCTTAAAGAAGCACCACTCCTTTCTCACTGCACTTTCTAAATATTAGATTAGAGCAATTTAATTACACTGAAAGCAGGACTAATAAAGGAATTGAATTAGTCATTGAGAGAGGGGACAAAGTGGCAAGGATATTGCCTAATTAACCTGTGTCGTTTAGACTTTAAGAGTGTGGCTTGTCATTGCTATTGGGCTTGTTGCTACCGTGACCTCGAATGTCCTAACCTTGTCGACTACACTTAAAATCTCATCTAGTTAGGGAATTGGCAGGGCTCATTAGGAGGAGCATGTTAAGTGGGTAAGCTTCCACATGTGTAAGGATCCTTGATGGGCAGGCTAATATGCCACCGGTCAAGGGCCCCCCCAATTACTTTTAATCCAGGCTGATTCTTTTTTTACTGGTTGTGAGCTAGTGGACTGTCTGTAGAAAGCCCAGGTGCCAACTCCTAGTTGAACTGGACAATCATCTATTTCTCACCTGAGATGATGAGACAAATCAAAAACATTTTGCAGAAATGTATTGTTATTGTAGCAGAAATGTCAGCACAATCGTTTCCATATATATTTTCTTTGTTCTTATATTTAACTTAGGTATAAAATATCCAGACAGATTTTAGTCCTCTTTTGCACACAACATTGGGCTCAGTTTAAGGTTGGATATGTTTTATAAAGAGTAATGCTCATACATTTTCAAACACATTCTTTCTCTTTATCTCTCTCTCTGTTTGCCTCTCTCTAACTCTAACAATGTTTGTTAGTTCTGGAGTTTGAATAGTGAGTGAACATACTCCTGAATGATAGTTGTCAGGACATCATTCTTAGTCACAGATTGGGGAATTAGAGGATTGTGTTGTGATGGAGAAACTATTGCAGAGTATCTTTCCCCTTGCTTCATAAGCTTGACTATGAATTTCTGCAAGCACCAATGCAATATGAGGAATTTAAGGGCAGCAGGGCTACCAGTTAATCAGTGGAGTTTGATGACAATTCTCCAAAAACCTACATATAACAGCTACTGTTTATAGTAAAAAATATGTGCAAAAAATACCAGTTCTTTCTGGGCTGGCATTATCTATCAATCAGATAAATTTGAAATCTAAAACCTAAACCTAGCAACAGATATACTATGGTTATATACCAGATTGATTTTAAGTTCGTTTGGGTTTCAGATTTCAGATTTAAAGTTCAATCAATCAATCAAATTTTTATTTATACAGCGCTTTTCACAACAAAAAGTCGTCACAAAGCAGCTTTACAGAGATCCGGGTCCAAGCCTCCTATGAGCAAGCCAGGGGCAACAGTGGCAATGAAAAACTCCCTCAGCACACGAGAAAGCAACCTTGGAAGGAACCAAGACTCATACGGGGAACCCATCCTCCTCGGGTCGACACCGGAGACACAACAGAGAACAGAACAGAAGTAAAAGTTGCTTTTCATGTCTCAGTGTTTTGGGTGGGTCAGATTCTAAGTGTCTGCACATGCCGTCTTGCAGTCTTATTGCACAGGCATTATACTGCTGCAGTCTTCAGTGAAAGTCGTTTTGCGTTTGTCTCCTTCTGGCTCTCTCAGAATCTTGTGATGGCTGCAGTGGAACCTGAAGCCTTTGACATTGTCTTTTTTCATCATCTGTTGTGAAGAAGCTAACAGTGTCTCCGGGCTAAACCCCAAAGCTCAGCTGTTTATCTGGAAGCCATCCATTGCTTCATGTTCCGGGGGGGCTCCATAAACCTTTATGTCAAACTTTGACGTGGCTAACCCCTGACATTTTTTCTTCAAAATGCTGATGGTATGGAGGTTTTTTCATCTGTCATTTCTCCACTTTGTTTTACAGGACTGTTGGCTGAGGTTATTGTGCCGCTCTCAGGGATGTGTGCTTTGAGTTTCTAAGTAAAGACTAGGGGTAAAATGGATGGTATAGCAAAGACTGACTCTGCATTATGAAATCCTCTGCTGTGATCCTGGACCTTTCTTACCTGTGGACTGAATAACAATAGTGCAGCTATGCCCCTCATGCCTGACCCCCTCTTGGTTTGCTTCCTCATTAGTGGCTGGGTCTATATGAGGAACTCCATTAGTAATCTCCCTTCTCTTCTGCACTCTCTCCACTGCTCTTGTTTTAGGATCTCTGTCTATCTCGTCATATCTCCTTCTTATCTCTCTCACACTCCTTTATATACACCAACTACCTTGTCATCCTTGAGCTTCCTTTCTTCCTCACACCCCCAGGATGCACACACACTTAAATCCAGGCAACCTACAGTTTGTATGTTCAATGGGTTTTGGCCCAAGCTTAAAGATACTGCCCAGCCAATCTGGATTTAAATTGGATATCCCTGAACCCAAGGATTTTCACAATTTCCTTAGTAAATAAGTAAAGTTAAAGGTGAGACCAGAGCAGCAACAGCATAAATCAATATTTGTGGTTTTCAGGACAGGTGTTGAAGGTCTTTCGGGAATAATATCCTAATATTCTGCTGAATATAACTAATATTGTGCTGAATATAAACACGGGAGGAAAATGTTTTCTCATGTTTATTCATTATATGTCAATGTTTATCTGTGACTCATTATAGGCCTTGGGAAATATTTGTTAACATGTAGTTCTGCTTGTAGACTTTGCCTGAAAATATGCACTTACCAAAATGAATTATTTGTTGAGTAGATCAGTGACATTCTCAAGGCACATGCGACCAGTGACCCGCTCTAATCCGCCCTTCAAATCTGATTATCTGTAGATCTGTCGCCATTGAAACAGAATCACCAAACACAGATCTCCAATTGCCTCACAATCCAGCAGATTGAACAGAAAAGCTGTAACAAAGTGAACAATTGCACAATTAATCTAAGTGCTACCTGTGACACCCCAAGCTGCAATGCTACCAAATTATACCAATTAGAGGCAGGTGATAGTGCGTGGCACTCTTACTCAGTCTTACTCTTCTAATTATTTATTTTTGGAGTGTAATTTGTTGTAAATGGAAAATGTCAGGGACAAATGTTGCCCACAAACAAAGCGTAGCTAATTAATGGTGCACCATAGGATGGCTGCTATGAGAAAGAATTTAGACTAAGACGAAGAGCTTACCTAAACACACGAATGTAAGGAAGAAATACCAAGAGCAACAGAAAACTGGCTTTGTAATACAAATATCAAAAGTAGGAAATTGGATGGTGGGTGGCAGTAGTTTAATGATAGGTTTCATTGGGTAAATTAAGAGTTAGCCATCTAGAAAACTGGCACATTGCATTGTACAAGTTAAAGGAAAAAAGCTTGACACTGTCATCTAACACTGAAGAATTTTATTTCTGTGGTCACCTCTTGTAGAAATACCAACAGTAACCACTAGAATCATAAAGTTTAAAACATAAAGCTTTCTGTTTATCTACATATTTGACTGTTTTTGTGGATGGCAATGTCCCATAATTCATTATAAAGGTATAGTTTAACTCTCTGTTTTAGAATATCTTTATTGCCCATAAGAAAATAAATAAGATCCAATGCAACAATATGTGGAAGACAAGCAAAAAATCTGTGGGCTGTGTAATAACTGTACAGTAGCACAATGTCACATCCACAGATGGTCTGATCTCTTCTCAGCCTTTGTAGAGTTAAATGTAGATGGCCATTATTCAATCCAGTGCTCCAACAGGCATGTAATTACCACAGGGTTCTGAGGAGAAGCTCCATGAACTTGACAGCATGCAGAGCAGATAAAGACAGTATAGAACTGTGAGCCGAATACAGCTCATATCTAGGCCTTATATTCCTGTAGAAGTAACTGTGTATGTATATGCTTCTGTATGTGCAACAGAGAATGACAGTGATCTCCATTATTCCCCCAGCTTCTATATGAATACAGCAGAATTCAATACTCTCATTCATGAATTATCCACAGTTGTACAGCGTCTTATATATTGTAACTGTATAATGCATGTCTTCTCTATCGTATGCAGACAAATCAGTGTGGGGTAGTCCAAGGTCAGATGTAATTTCTGTAGCATGTTCTTTCACATGTCATGGCCTTAAGGCTTACTTTGCCTCTCACCTCTGAATACTGTGGCAAACTATCAAATCTTGTCAAAGCAAGAATCCTCAATGTCTTCTCTCTATTCCTGCTCGTGAGCAACATGATAAAATCATACATTAGCTCCTGACGAGAGCTGTATATCAGGAGCCTGGCAGTGGATGAGATGGATCTCAGGGGACTTCTGAAATCTACAGAATCCAAGCTATGAACCTAGCTTAAAAAAACATTAACAACCTACAGTAACAAACTTCAGGATGAATCCCTTCATATCTGGGGATTCTCCATTCATGGCTTTTTGTTGTTGTTGATTTGATCCTGTTTGAGAGTCGCATGGAAGCTGTCACATAATGTGGGCCCAGATGTGTGCATCTGCTGAGCTGTGGCAAACCAACCTCATGCACTAGATAGGAGTAAATGGCACATCTGGAGGGCTGATGCCACTACAGAGCTCCCAAGGGACCTGCAATGCCATCTGTGACAATGAGGGGAAGAACAGCCCCCAGTGGTCTGCAGCATATGGGCTCCCATAGACAGGAAATCTTCACTGCTGCAGTGGATATTATCTCCTCTCCTTTCCCCCAGAAGGTGCCTTACAAGTTCAGGTGTGTCTCATTCCTTCATGATGGATGATCACTTTCTAGCTGTGTACTTCGTGTTCATTGCCGTGAGTGATCACATTCTTGATGCAAATGTACAGGGAAAAATCATTTTTATGAACGAAATATCTTCAGTTAAATAAAACATATACAATAATTAAACATGTTATATTTTTTGTAAACATGCTTACATGCATGTTATAATGTTATATTTTAAAGAGTTATTTCCAGTAAAAAATAAAAAAATCAGCCTTTGTTTTACCACAGATAAGTAGATTCATTTTACTTTCCCATATAAAGTTCAATGTTCATAACATAAAGAATCAAATTGCTTTGAAATCTCTGAGTGAACCAATTTATGCTCCATAAAGAGTGTCAAACATGGGGGCAGCCATATTTAAAATGGGTTTAATATTGAACTTCTGACACATCCAGACCACCAGGTGTCAGTATATTGTCTGCTTCAGAATAGGAAAAGGGCTGATTGCTCCTTTTAAAAACTAAGAAGACTCTGTTCTTGAAGGTGAAGGAACTGAAACTCAGCAGATGATTTAGTGTGGGTTTTTGTTTGCTGCTTATGTGGAATGCTGAATGAATTTTCAAAGTCACTGGCCCCTTGCAGATGTATGCAGTTTAGTAACAGCTTTTGAATCATCATTACAGTGAGGTGAATGGATTACTTAAATGACTTGTATGTGAAAAAGTATCCAAAAGATTTTCTAGGTAGCTTTCCTAATTACCTAAATTTTCTCTTGATATCTTTTTATTTTGTTAATGAGGAAAGAATTAAAAGTTACAATTATTGGTCATTAGACAACATACAACAAAATGTCTTCTGCACTTAACCCATCTGTGGCAATGAGGACACGCATGCATGCACACACTGGTGCCTGGAGAGCAGTTTGGGGTTAGGGGGAGGACAGTGCTGTTTCTTCAGTTCATTTCTCCCACAATGTTCCTGATGGCGGTGGGGAATTGAACCAGCAACTTTAAAGTCCTAAGCCTGCATCGCTAACCATTAGGTCACATCTGTCTGCGTAATCTGCATATTGTTATAATTTTAGTATTAATTTATAGGACTGGTTAACATCACGGGCTTCCAACAGATGTACAGTCTAAAAACCCCATTTCAGAAAATTTGGGACATTTGTAAAATGCAACCCCCCACCAAAAAAAAAAAAAAACTGTTAAAGTTGTATTTAACTGAAAAAGCACAAAGAAAATATATCCAATGTGTTTACTGAACAACTGGATTGTATTTTGTTAATATAAACACTTTCATGATTTGACACTTGCAACACAATCCAAGAAATTTGTGGTAGAGGCAGGTTTACTGCAGTTTTACATCACCTTTCCTTTTAGATTACACTGTTTAATCATTTAGTTTTTCAGTATTTATTTTGGCATTTCTTTGGAGCAGAACTTGACAATGACAATAAGTGATGATGATCCCCTTGGTAAGAGGACTGAGAGGCCTGATTGGGTGCCATGGAGTAATTCAGGGAGATATGTGTGTGTGTGTGTGTGTGTGTATATATATATATATATATATATATATATATATATATATATATTATACACACACACAGTACTGTGTAGAAGTCTTAGACACCTAAGAAAATTATATATATTTAAACTAATACCTTCTCAGTAAGCCTGGAGCTTGTATAAAGTTATATATAATCACAGTAAATGCAAAAAAATAATAATATAAACAAATTTTTATACAAATGATAATAATATAAATAATTTATATTATTAATTTTTTTCTATAAGGTAGAAGGTGTGAATGAGTTTGAAGAAGAGTGTTTTGTTTAGATTCTCCTTGATTGCATGAATTTTTTAAATCAACAGCACACATTATTTATAATCATTATTTATTAACCATTAAAACTAGGTATTGGATGATAACCTCAAATACTGCATACTGCCACAAGGAGAGATTTGGAAAAAGTTAAACCAACACATTCACACACAGAGTATCACGCGCACTGGAAAAGAGTTATTTGTTGTTGTGGTTTTTTTTTTAGCAAATAAACACGTACTGCTCAGATAAATAGCTTTTTAAATCTCTGGTGCCTAAAACTTTAGCACAGTACTCTCTCACCATCTCTCATACATATATATATATATATATATATTTTTTTTTTTATATAAAAAAATACACACACATACCCCAGATATGTAATCAGTGAACATTAATATTTTAATATCCACATATTCAGCATTTTTCTGAATGTAGATATTGATATTCATGTTCTATCCATATGTATGTAAATATACAGTGCACTTGAACATTCAGTGAAAATCTATTCTTGTAGCATCTTATGTGTATGTCTACATGGTCCACATCATATGTATATTTTGTTCTTTGAGTGTGTTTTGCCAATTTCTCCAGTTTGGATTGGAATGGACCCCTCCCCCCTCCCAAAGGGGCCTCAGCATGAGCTGCCAGGATATAAAGTGTACTGTACAGGATACAGAGTGGGCCATAATATACACAGTGTGATATGCAGGGCACATACCGCAATATACAGAATACAGAGTGCACTATACAGAGAGCACTTTATAGGATATAGATTGCAATAGACAGGATACAGAGTGCATTAAGTGGTATAGTGTATTGGATAACACTAACGCCATTCACACAGCAGACTGGGTTAAGATTCCCAGCTTGGATAGTTAAGAATAAGAATACTTGGGCAAGACTCTTAACTCTGATTTCACTTACATCAATGGTCTTCCGTTCAAAACTTTGGAAACAGGTTACAGGCAGGGATTTTACAATGCCTGGCATGTATGACACTATATTTGGCTAGTCAAGTGCTTTAGTGGCATACTGGCCATTTTACAATCCTGCCGTGGAACCTGGATCCAAGGTCCAGATTTGAAGACCTCTGGTGTACATTTACAACACTGCAAGCAACACTGGATATAATTGTCCCCCAAAACCCATAATTATTAACAATTTGAGATATGCATTGCTGCTGTGTCGATTATCAGGTGCTCCATACAACAGGTTCACAGCACAGGATGAGAGTGAAAACACTGCCTGTTTACAGGATTAGCTGCCGGAAAGACATAGCAGTAACAAATAAAATCTTCCTTAACTTAAAACTATTAAGTCAGCTAATTGATTAATTATTTTATTGATTCTAAATGAAATATAAATACTGTATAATTTGTACCTGATTTCCACTCTAGAGAAGACATCTAAATATTATTTCCCTCTAAAGAAGACAAGAGCTAATTGATGGAGTCCAGTCTGAACTTTTCATCAACGTGTCTTTGAACAAATAGTAAAAAGTTTTTTATAAACGGATGGCAATGGCTGATGAGGTTTATTTTAAAATGGCTGTTTTTCTGCAGTAACCTAATTCTGTGAATTAAGGAAAGATACACAGATTAATGGCACAGAGCCCTGGCCACAGTTCTGTTTACCATCCTTAACGCTAAAAAATATCACAGGTGGGTTTGATGAATTACCATGTCATGTGCTTTTAGGGAAAACATCAGTGACATAGATAAATAGAATAAAAATATTCAGTTTATCTTCATACTGAGAAACATTCTCTGAGGTAAAGATATTCCACTCACAACACGACTGTGATCAATGGAGCACTCTGCCTTGCACCGATTGAGAGACAATCCTACTGACGGGAGCCATGTTAAATTATGAGGTGACCAAAGATGTAATTCAATTCCAATCACTAAATTCAACTAGACCATAAATAAAGTTAATGACAGGGACTATCAATGAATCTGAAAGTGCAGAACACATGCTCAAAGATGGGTTATTTTTCATTTACATCCAATTGAGCACATTTATGAAACACAAGAGGGCTGTGTTGTCTTTATCTGGTTTTGATCTGAAATGGGAATTGGGCGAATATATACTCTTCTGGGAAAATCTGCAGCTTTTAATGAAAAGGAGTCTAATGCAGTCAAACAGTCTACATCCTCGTGTGTATTTTTAAGTAAACTGATTATGCTCATATTCTTTGTGTTGACCCACCTAATCCATTTGTAATCATGACTAGCTCCCAACCACACACACACACACAAAACAAACCAAAAACAACAACAACAACAACAACTTATTAAAATACGTGAATATCTCAGGTAATACCTTCTGAATTTTGGAAAGATGACTTTAATTATATATTAATCGATACATTTTAAACATCCACAATTCCCGTTTCCAGAAGGTTTGTGGTAAAATCAAGAATATGTGTTGAACCTTTACATAAATGGCAATGCACAAAGGAAATGTTTTCAATGTTTTCACTGATGGCACTTTGAAAACATAAGTACATTTAGAATTCACAAATACACTCCCACACTGGCTGACCACAATATCCAGACTTAATGAGAGACCTATCAAGAAGTTCAAAAGAACATATCCTCAGTACAAGACATTTACATCTTTCACCATCTAAAATTCATAATATTGTTAAAAGATTCTTGAAATGCAGAGAAATCTCAAGTCTATGTGGGACAAGGCTGGACACCAATTCTCAGAGGGCACTGAGAGACCGTCATGCATTTGTACTAAATATAGCCATATAGACTTGGGAGTACTTAGGAAAACCACTGTCACTTAACACAGCCTGCTGCTGCATCAAGAAATGCAACCTGTGCAAATAAGAAGCCATATATGATTTTTTGTGCAGAAAAGCTGCTGAGTTCTCTTGCCCCAATACAATTGGAGATGGCTCAAAAGAGAGTGGAAACATGTTCTGAGTTCATGACATTGGATTCTGTATACCAAAGATGAAACAGAACATCCAGACTGTTATCAAAATTAAGTGATAATACCAGCATCTGTGATGACATGGACTGCATCAGTGCCTATGTCATCGGTGATGTGCAGATATGCAAAAGTACTATTGATGTACTGTTTTAGAGACAAAATGCTGCTATAAAATTGATGTCTTTTCTCTGGAACTTCATGTCTATTTCATCAGGACTATATCGATTATATACATTTTTTAAAAACTTTTGTTTTAATTGTGTTATGTGCCCAGTGTGTGTTTGTGTAATGTCCATTTTAAACCACACTACCCCACTGTCCCTATCTGCAATGTGGAAGCAACATGGAGGAGAAGCTAAATGCTGAGGCAGACCGATCGACTTGAGCAGTTCGTACCAAAGAAAAACACACCAATCACACACCAAATATGAACAGTGCTCAAAAAACAAGCTCCCAGCAACATTAGAAAAAATATCCAAGCTTTTATACTGGAGCATACTGGAATCACTGAACAATGTCAGTAAAAATGACCAAAACAAAAGACATTAATCATAATTGTGGTAAAATGTACAATTAATTGTGATATTGATTTGCGCTCATATTGCCCAGCACTAACACATTATGAGGATGAAAATGAGACAATTTGAAAATTAGCAATGGAGCAATGCCTTGGAAGAAATATCATAACTATTAATGTGTCTTTTTTCTGAGTCTTGGATGGACCCATGCTAACACCAGTATTACACACACAGTCTGAAACTGAAATTTAATTCTTATTCTAATAGTCCATAATAATAACAAAACTTGAGGAATCTGATGAGAGACAACATTTCTATTTTATTTCATTTAATTCACAAGTAGGACATATTAAAAGATGATTTGTTCATCTCTGTGGTGTAAATCCCCTGGGGGTTAGACCTCTGGGTCCTGGTGGTCAGAAGCTCTTGGCAAGTATCGCCCCAGTGGACTGGTCAGAATCCAGCCCTGCAGTTTCTTCACGCTCAATCAAACCTTTCTTAAGCTCATGAAAAAAGAAATTAGCAGTCTGCATGTCACTGATCTCTAATTGCTGCAGCTGTCTAGCATTGTAAATATATGGTGAAATAGTAGTGTTGCTTTCTTTTCTAACATTGTTGAACGACAGCACTTGACTAAATGTGAAAATGCCAACAAAACCCTAAAGCAAAAGAGTAGTATATTATCAGCAGCAGCAGCAGCAGCAGCAGCAGTAGCAGAGAAGACTAGCTTTTCCTGGAGGCAGTGCTGGAGACCGATGCTAATGCTATAACAAAATAATTAACATTCACTAAAATATACAATTAATTGTGATATTTACACTCATATTGTCCAGCACTAGCACATTATGAGGATGAAAATGAGACATTGGCGACTAAGTACTATTCAGCAGGTCAAGTTACATATATAGCAAAATGGGCAAAAATTCTTCTTGCAAACCAACGACAATCAATAACTTCAGTTCCCAAAAAAATAAAAAGTGTAATTTAAAGAAATGTTTGTGACCCAGTGGTAAACAAGCTTGTATCCTAGCTTTTTGTGTGTGTGTGTGTGTCAAGCACCTGTTTCTAAATTTTTTTCTGTTCATCAAATAGATTTGTTTGTTATTGAAAACACTGGAAATATTTCTGTTGTCTGTTGTTTTGGTTAAAATAAGTTTAAATTAATAAATTCTGTGAGTAGTTTGGTGTATTCTCCCCATTTCCGCATGGGCTTCCTCTGGGTCCTCCGGTTTCCTCCCAGAGTCCAAAACAACACATTGGTAGGTGGATTGGTGACTCAAAAGTGTCCGTATGTGTGAGTGTGTGTTTTCCTGTGAAGTGACTGGGGCCTATTCCAGGGTGTGTTCCTGACTTAATGTCAGGTGTGAGCCTTTCCAGGTAGGCTCTGGAACCGCCGCAACCCTTTATTGGATAAGCAATTACAGACAATGAATGAATTAATGAATGAATTAAAATAAATTACAGATTTCAGAAAAGAGGATTTCTGATTCTGAAATTGTTCATATCTATATCTCACATATCTTCTCTACACAATATCAGCAACTGCTTAATAAACTGCTTGATTTTCCTTGTTAGACTGATAAAACCTGGGATATATACCACTCCAGTAAACACATAGTATTGAACATGGTGACTCATGTGTAGCTGCTCAACTTGTCCTCACCACTTCTACAAAAGTGAAGTAAACTTATTGCATTCAGTTTAAATAACAACTCCATAGTCTTGGGGGAAGATATTAACTTTTAATTTAACAGAGAAAGTTCTTGTGCAGTTGCCCTGAGGGAACACTGAGGTTAGCTGATAGCAGCACTTTGAGCATGAACCTCAAACATTTCCCTGACTGGGTGAAGTCTGGCATAAGTTGAAAAATGTCACCTCCAAAGGAAACAAGGCAGAAGCATAGGCTTATGAGTTTTTCTAAAGTGCACATGAGGTCCTCCTCCTCATTCATTATGTAGGACCTTCCATGCAGAGGGTCAAATAAAAATAATGGAAAACTACACAATATATCTACAACACAGAGTCTTGAGTTGGAGTGGTGTTTGTGATCCAAAAAATCCTTCAAGACCAGCACTTTAACTCCTCAATGTTTATGTGGCTAAGTTCAGTCAAATGTTTACAGTTATCTTCCAACATCTAGTGTGAACCTTTGGTTAAACAAACATCACTTCTTATGTGAATAAATTATTTCTGCACATTGTGTATTAATATAGGGCTCATAGTATTTAATTTAATTGTTGTACTAGATTGACATAAAAAATCAACAATGATGTGAGTGTTAAAAATACTAAACTCTGGTTTTGGTCTCTTAGCTTCAGCACAGTAAATATTTATTTTTCTCCAATAGTTTTCATAATAAACCATGTCATTATCTCTGTACTAGTACAAGGATGAAGCGCCATTACAAGGTGCACAATATGAACGCTGTTTTCAAACTCCAAGCTTTTCAGTGGCTAACCTGAAAGAATTCTGCACAGTATCCATTGTTAGCAAATTTCATGAAATGAAATGGCAATGAGCTCATTATTTTCTGGATGCTTGTGAGAAATGAGCAGAGAATAACACAACATCATTTTTAGTCACATTTTTGCAACCTCCTAATTGGACAGATGTTAAGATATTTTTGAATGAATTTGTCAAGTAAAGTAAGTGAGGTATTTGCCCCATTTTCCCCATGTATTCAAAGAGTTATTTTAAAGTGAAAAGGTATATTTTTCCTGTAATATTCTAGGGCATAGTGTTACAGCAGTTATATATCTCCTCCCTGGATCACCACCTTAACATGGAGCCTAGGAGCTATGTTGTCCAGGGCAATAGCCCCTGGTAGGGTCTCCCAAGGCAAACTGGCCCTAGGTGATGGGCCAGACAAAGAGTGATCCATAAAAACCCAGATGAAAAGAAGAACAACAAAGATGCAGCTTCCCTTGCCCAGAGTAGGGTTACCGGGGCCTGGGTGAGGGGCTCTTCGGCGAGCGCCTGGTGGCCGGATTTTCACACATGTGGTCTGGCCGGGTTCAGCCTGAAGGAGCAATATGGATCCACTCTCCCATGGGCCCACCACCTGTGGGAGAGGTAGTAATATGGGTTCGGTGCAATGTGGATCGGGTGGCAGCCGAGGGCAGGGACCCCAGCGTTTTGGTCCTTGGTTACTGAAACTGGCTCTTGGAACATGGAATGTAACCTCTCTGGTGGGAAAGGAGCCTGAACTGGTGAGCAAGGTTCAGAGGTACTGGCTAGATATAGTTGGGCTCACCTCGACACACAGTATGGGCTCTGGAACAAATCTCCTTGATAGGGGTTGGAGGCTCTTTCAGTCTGGTATTGCCCAGGGTGAGAGGGGTAAGGCAGGAGTGGGCTTACTCATAGCCCACTGGCTTAGAGCCTGTGCTGGAGAGCACTCAAATGTGTGCTGAGGGTTTGCTAGGAACGTTTAGCAGAGGAACCTGTCAGAAAGTCTTCAACTACTACATCCGGCATAGCATCCGTCTATCACCTGGGCCGAGGTGGCCGAGGTAATTAGAAAACTCCTTGGCGGTAGGGCCCGGGGGTGGAAGAGTTCCTCAAGGCTCTGGATGCTGTGGGGCTGTCCTAGCTGACATGTCTCTACAACATTGCATGGACATCGGGGGCAGTGCCTCTGGACAGGCAGACTGGGGTGGTGGTTCCCCTTTTCAAGAAGGGGGACTGGAGGGTGTGTTCCAACTACAGGGGATCACACTCCTCAGCCTCCAGGTAAGGTCTGTGCGGAGGTACTGGAGAAAGAGTCGGACTGAGAGCTGAACATCAGATTCAGGAGGAACAATGCAGATTCCGCCCCGTTCATGGAACACAGGACCAGCTCTTTACCCTCGCTAGGATCCTGAAGGGTGCGTGGGAGTTTGCTCAACCAGTCTACATGTTTTTTGTGGATCTGGAGAAGGCATTCGACTGTGTCCCTCTGGGTATTCTGTGAGGGGTGCTCTGGGATTATGGGGTACTGGGCTCTTTGCTAAGAGCTGTCCAGTCCCTGTATAAACAGAGCAGGAGTCTTGTTCGTATTTCTGGCAGTAAGTAAGGGTTGGACTCCATCAGGGCTGCCCGTTGTCACAGATTCTGTTCATAAACTGGTGTCTGGTTCGGTAATCTCAGGATCCCATGTCTGCTTTTTGCGGATGAAGTGGTCTTGTTGGCTTCAACGAGCCGGGATCTCCAGCTCTTGCTGGACCAGTTTGCATCCGAGTGTGAAGCAGCACCTCCAAATCTGAGTCCATGGTGGAGTGCTCTCTCCAGGTTAGAAGTGAGCTCCTGCCTCAATTGGAGGAGTTCAAGTATCTCGGGGTCTTGTTCACAAGTGAGGGAAAAATGGAGCGGGAGATCGACAGGTGGATTGGTGCAGTGTTAGCAGTAATGCCGACTCTGTACTGGTCTGGTGTGGTGAGGAGAGAGCTGAGCAGAAAAGCAAAGCTACTTCCAACCCTCACCTATGGTCATGAGCTTTGGGTAGTGACTGAAAGAAAGAGAATTTTTATTATTATTTTTTAAATCATCCATTTTTGTAATCCTTTCTCAATCACATAAAAGTTTATTCTAAAAGTCCATAATAACAACAAAACTTGAGGAATCTGATGAGAGACAACATTTCTATTTTATTTCATTTAATTCACAAGTAGGACATATTAAAATGTGATTTGTTCATCTTTGTGGTGTAAATCCCCTGGAGGTTAGACCTCTGGGTCCTGGTGGTCAGAAGCTCTTGGCAAGTATCCCCCCAGTGGACTGGTCAGAATCCAGCCCTGCAGTTACTTCACGGTCAATCAAACCTTTCCTAAGCTCATGAAAAAAGAAATTAGCAGTCTGCATGTCACTGATCTCTAATTGCTACAGCTGCCTAGCATTGTAAATATATGGTGAAATAGTAGTGTTGCTTTCTTTTCTAACATTGTTGGATGACAGCACTTGACTTAATGTGAAAATGCCAACAAAACCCTAAAGCAAAAGAGTAGTATATTATCAGCAGCAGCAGCAGCAGAGAAGACTAGCTTTTCCTGGAGGCAGTGCTGGAGACTGATGCTAATGCTATCACTGCCACTGCAGCTTAAAAAGCTCACTTTATTCCCCCTCTGAAAATGAGCCATTTTACCAGGGCCTGTTGTGATGGGTTCATCATTAAAATATCCCCAATCCAACTCAAGCTACCATTCTTCGATAATATCAACACAGCATAACTGAGTCTCAAATACAGCACAGCCAAGGATATTGTGTAGTACAAAGCTGCAGGCACCACCTGATCATAACTTACAGTCAGTCTTTATTAAAGTAGGATTTAGAAAGGTGAAGTATTTTAGCTAGATTTATTCAAAACAAGAATAGAAGACAACATCATTTAAGCATGCAGAGAGAGAGAGAGAGAGAGAGAGAGAGAGAGAGAGAGAGAGAGAGAGAGAGAGAGAAGCTTATGGAGCAAGCCATGAGCCACCAAGCTGTGGAACAGGGCTGAGACTTAAGACATCTCATTCATTATTCATGTCACATTCCATTCTGCTATTAATACATATGATATTATCTTCAATAACTGGCCACAGCTTTTCCATTAGAAAAATGTTCATATATGATATTATCTACTTAGAGAATGACCAGTGTCGATTAAAAAAAAAAAAAAAAAAAAATGACACCCATGATAAATTTCATGGTAATACTTTATATACTTTATGTGGATTTATTATGCTGTAGGTGGTCACATAGCATGGCCAATACTAGGGTGACCAGACGTCCTCTTTTACCCGGACATGTCCTCTTTTTTAGACTTAAAAAAATGTCCGGGCGGAATTTCACAAACATCCGGGATTTTGCTTTTCTAGAGCTTACATAGAATTTTGAGAAGCGTTTCGTTCACAAACTAGTCCCGCCCTCCCCTACTTTGTTTGGTTTGCTTGAGTGAGAAGGGGGAGTGGTGAAATAGCCTAAAATCATCTGATTGGACGGTCTGACTGTAGAGCTACCGTTATTGGTCGAAAACCTTCTCTGTAAACATTTAATTGGTCAGTCTGCACGTCAGTAGTCCTTGTTTACATCAGGCAAAGCTCATGTACCTACCCTCATCTCGAGCAGCTATGCCGAAACGTAAATGTAAGTTCTCGGATGAATTAAAAAAGAAATTCCCATGTGTATCAAATGAAGGTGTAAAGGACCAATAAGCACACATAGGTTCAGCTAAGCATACAACGGCAGCGAGGGGCGAGAGCTCATTACGCCCCTCCCCTGGAGACGTGTCCTCTTTTTCACCATCTCAGATCTGGTCACCCTAGCCAATACACAAACTTTTTAACCAGAAGTACTTATTTTTAGATATCAATATATATTTACATTTAGATATGTTTGTTTATAGTAAAAAAAATTAATAGTTTTCTCTTTCGTCATTTAAAGGTGACGTTCACGTTTTAATCCTAAAACACTTTTTATAAAATTCTGATAATGTTTTCTCACCATTTGCTGCTCTCCAGTCTGTTCTTGTCTGTGTTTACAAAGTCCCAGTGTCAGTAAAAGGGTAAAAAAAAAAATCTCAGTCTGGTATGTTAGGCCTACTCTCTCTCTGCTAATGGCAGAGAAATGGCATTTAGAGTGTTTTTAAGACAAAAGAGAGAACTCCAAACATTGAAATGCTTTCCTCTTTATTCTACATTCTCTCTGTTCTTGTTCCATAGGTGGGTAATATTGGCTTATTTTTGCTGTTTTGGATAACTTAAGGTGGAAATGTCTCCACACTCAGGAGATGGTTAACTGCATTACAGAAAGTGTTATGAAACTAAACGACTCAAGTTACATATGAATTTCTAATTCAAACAGTGATAAAAAACTTACAGACAAGTCAAACATCAGTCACGTACATTCAACAGTCTGTTTTTTCCCTGAAATATACCATTCCACCTTAAAAGATGTCGAGCTTCTGAACATAAACAAACAAAACAGTGTTTCCTGTAATTCATAGACTTTAAGTTAATTATGGATATTGACACTGTCCAAAGAAAAACGTGTATCTCCAAAATACTGACTTTAGTATTCTTTAAGAGAAGGAAAATATCTTAAGTTTCAACAGAAGGAAATGTAAAAATATTTAATTCCACATAATTGTGGAGCATTCCTATTGGTCCATTCATCAAGATTCATTGATTCAAAATTTCAAATGATGTAGTAAACAAAAAACAAACAACAACAAAAAAGTACAAAAATGTTTTATAAAGTTTATTATAGGCATTTTAGATTATCCTTAAAGGGACATATATGATTTTGGAGAAACCCAATTCTCTCTGTGTAGTTTAGGATCTCAGGATCTCTGTGTCTTTTAAGGTGGAACGGTATGTTTGAGAAGAAAAATATTTGTTGTTTGTAGGTGACTGAAGTTTAATTTGTCTGTAAGTTTTTAATTCACTGTTTGTATTTCCACAGAAACTCGTTTGTCAATCGGGTTTTTTAGTTTTGTAGCACTTTCTGTAAAGCAGTTAGCTAAGTTATCCAAAACAGCTAAATAAAGTCATTATTATTATCAATCTAAGAGCAGGAATAGGACAATATCCTCATCTTGGTTCATGCTTTTGAATGCTTGCCGTTCTCTCCCTTTTCTAAAAAAAAAAAAAAAAAAAAAGACAGATGCCTTCTCTCTCCCATGAGCAGAGAGAGAGTAAGCCTACCGAACCAAGAGAGGTTAACTCATTTACTGACACTGGGGCTTCGTAAACACATTAGACCTGTTTCCAGCACACAAACAGAGCTAGCAAATAATGAGGAAACATCTGAATTTTATAAAATTGTTTTTGATTACAACTGTGTACATCACTTTTAACAATTATTAATTTTAACAAAAGAAATACATAAGTTCAGACAGTGCAATGTAATAGATATTCTAGTGATATCACCAAGGTTTCAGGATAGTATTTTTTATAGGATGTAGGATATTATATAGGATGAAAACAATTTGTGGCTTATTTCTTCAGACTGTCCAAATGGCAGTCTCAGACTTCTTCAGAAGACCATACTTTGTAGCTGGATGGTGACACTGCAGAATTACCACTTTCCATTGGCTGGATGGGCTGCACAGGTAAAGTTGGGATGGCAATGAATGCAATAAATTACCACTTGGTTCAGCAAATCAAATTGTAGGTTATAAGCAGTTAACGGCATTTCTTGCATGATCATATTTAAATTCACACCTCATTCTTGTGACTGTGATTTGTGTGTGTGTGTGTGTGTGTGTGTGTGTGTGTGAGAGAAAGAGACAGAGAGAGAGAGAGAGAAAGAGAGAGAGAGAGAGAGAGAGAGAGAGAGAGAGAGAGAGAGAGAGCAAGAGAAAAGAAAAAATATATATCCATCAAGATATAAGGCTGATTCCATAGTAGGGTCAATATAAATGCAGGGAATATTATAAATGAATCGGGGGCTAATTTATAACTGGATAAAGCAGATGTAGTATTAGATCAATTTGCCTCCAGAAGATATTTCTGTGTAAATGATTATGCTGCTCTTAGCTATTTAATATCCAATACCTGATTATGCTATAATCAGATCCTACACCTTAAAGCATTTAATCCTATAAATGCTTTAAGGTGTTCTCAACTTTTCTGTATAGATACATTTTTCAACTTTGAGCTCATTTCTATCAGAAAGTCTCACCATACCTTTTTTGTTGCTCATCCTCCAGCTTGATTCTGTTTACAGTGCAGCAAGGTATGCATTTGAGCCCTGTGCTGAAGTCTTTATCTCAATAACCAGGCCCAATCCATACCTCACCTTAGGTCAGGGCCATGCTCAGCTTTATTTGGTCCTTTAAAATTCAGCTCCAGGAGGTTATACGTTTTTCTAGCTAATGCTAGACATTTCTTAAGCTCTCAGCTTTGAAGTACAAGTAAAAGCATCTATAAAGGCACTTGCACAGCGGTAAGAGCTCCAGCACAGAGAAATGGGCTCTGGCTTTGTGTTGTTTCCAAACTGCAAAATAGGGCCCTCATCAAATGTGGCACACTATCAATCAAACATGAGATGTTTGGGAATCATGCAACAGTGAATGAACTGAGTAAGAATAAGTGTATATATTTTACTGATCTATACATGGGGAATGCTGACAATGACAACACATTTTCTGCATTAAATGTTACTGTGGTTTTTTTTTCTACATTATAAGGTGCACCATGCAATTTTATGCATCCATGCCGAGACATATTTTCATATTTTAGATTTCATTTTATTCCACTTTAAACATGATACCTACCATATTACATTGCTTCGTATCTTGCTTTAAAAATCTCCTGCTATGAACCTCTCATTTGAGGAGGGTTTTCCTGTCTATAAGTTCAGAATTAAAAGGTGAGTGGACTGGGCTGACTGGTGACTGTGTCTCTGGAGTTTGAGAAGAAGGATGATGGTGGGCTTAAGGGAGGTTTGGAGGGCATGCTGTTCTCTGACAAAGTCCTGCACACACAGCCAACTGGTCAAGGGCAACCAGGGAAAGAGAGGTAGTGTATGGAATCTCTCTCAGTCTCTGTCTCTCTCTCTTTCTCTCACAGAGCTACAGTAACCCCACCCCGCAGAGAGAGTGAAAGAAAGAGAGAGAGCCAGAGAGCAGCCGGATCGCCCCATTGGCCCTATTCACCTCCTCACGTGTGAAATTTAATTGGACACCTGCACGATCAAGATTACCCAAAATAGCTCTATGGCTCACTATTACCAAACTATGACCCACTATGTAACCAATATTTTGAGAGAAATGCTCTGCTGCTTTCTCCAAGCAAAATAATTACTTAAATGTTTTTTATTAATATTATTTTTACACTGACTTCCATTGAAAATGAAGAGTTCTTTTCCTTCTCCTGTAAAGTTACTATTTTGGTTATATATGTTTTTCTTTGGACATTGGCAATATGTTGGCTATATTATGTTACAAACATGTAACCATTAACTGTTGGTCTAATGTTTTAAAATCCCCCAAAACCTTTTATTTATTTTTGTTAGAGGCATCACAACCATTGGTTTCCCTCCCTTTAATTAATTAATTAATTAAGTAATTATTATTTTTATTAATATTATTAGAGGAGTTGGTGTGTTCTCCCCGTGTCCGCGTGGGTTTCCTCCGGGTGCTCCGGTTTCCTCCCACGGTCCAAAAACATACGTTGGTAGGTGGATTGGTGACTCCAAAGTGTCCGTAGGTGTGAGTGTGTGAGTGAATGTGTGTCTGTGTTGCCCTGTGAAGGACTGGCGCCCCCTCCAGGGTGTATTCCTGCCTTGCGCCCAATGATTCCAGGTAGGCTCTGGACCCACCACGACCCTGAACTGGATATGTGGTTACAGATAATGAATGAATGAATGAATTATTATTATTATTTATTTTATTTTGTTTACAATTTTATCTCTAGAATATTTTGGAAAAGTTGATTTACACTTTTTTTTTCCAAATTCTAAGTTCAAAGAACCTAATCACAGTTTACAGGTTCTAGGACAGAGAATTTAGTATCTGGTAGGTAAGTCACTAGCTGACCTACTGGTCACTCCAACAATTCAGATAATTACTACTGAACACACAGAACTAGAAAATCAATTCTAGGTCTGCATTTCAAAACAGTGTGGTAAAGCCTGTTTATTTGGTTTAGAACACTTACATAATGTAGACATTCTTTACATTTTTAAATGTTTGACTCTTTCAAACATAATCTGCTGAAATGTGTTTAGGATGGTGGTATAGAAGTTTATATAACAAATTTGGTTACACCACTGCCTTTGAAACTGAATTATGGGTCCCAACTCAGGCGGGAAATAAAATTATAAGTCACTCTGGATAGGAGAACCTCCCAAATGCACTGTGCGTTAATGGTTCTCAAACTGTGGGGCCTTGTCATCTCAGTGGCAACAGGAGAGTGTTAAAAAAACACAGATAAATCTCAAAAATGTAATCTCTACTAAAGTACGTTTCAGCCACGTTGAAAATTGGCACATTTTAAAATGGTAGAATGATAGATTAAACTTCATTAAAGGTGTCTAACAGTTACAATTCATGACTATATTGGGCTCACTAAAGAGATTATCTCTAATGTCATAAACAGGGCCACGTCTCTTGTGTGAGCTAAGTAATAACTGTGCAGAAATCTAGCGTGACAGTAAAGAGGCCTTAGATTAAAAGAGTCTGGGAACTTAAACACAGCTATTCATTCGTTCATTTCTATCACATCATATTTATATCAGATTATTTCAGATATTTGTTTTATTATTTGTTATTACATTTGTTGGAAAAAAGCACTGTATGAATAAAATTGATTTGAACTGCTGCACAAACCGTTATGTCTGAAGTAAATGCAAAATAAGTTTAGCAACTTTCTGTCTGTCTGACCCTTGGAGAAGATTCTTTGATGATAGGGTCAGTATGTGCCATTCCCCATGACACAGCAATTATATTCTCTTTTAATCAATTGGTCCCTGTTGCTGCTGAAGCGTAGACGCATTGTTTGTGATACTGCACATTACAGAACATCATTGCCTTGAATCACAGTTGTGTTGAGCATACAATTAAAAATTTACACTTCACGGTTCATGCCAATAAACACATGGAGTGTAAAGATTTTGCCTCTTCAAATAAAAGATTTTTCAGGAGGTCAGTCCAGAGGTCAGCTACATTTATTTATTGAACTCACAGTACTTAAAGGTATAGGCGCTTGGTCTTTAATTCAATGGTGAACAAATAGGATTTCAGTGACAGCTTGTTTGTATTCTTTGCACGATCTCTCCCCTCCCTGGTGACATCTGACCCCATTTAAACTAGAACTGCAATTTTGTAGTCTAACAAAATGTTATTTTTTTTTTTTGTGAGAATTAGCAAATCATACAAAACATGGACTACAGAAAGCATGCATAATTACATATACAAAATACATAATTATATCGTAGGTAGGGCATGGTGACGAAACAGATATGTGTCACTGTCACACAGCTCCAGGAACCTGGAGGTTGTGGGTTCCAATCCCACTCCGGGTGACTGTCTATCAGGAGTTTGGTGTGTTTGGTTTGCGACGCTGATCTGGGGAAACGGTTACAGATAATGAATGAATGAATGATTAATACAGTTTTACTTTTAAAACATTATATGCATTTCTATTTGTCCATTCATCTTTTTTACACAATGTTAAGGACAGCTGCTGTGATCAAACGTGTTCATTTTTTTTTCTTACAGCAACAAAATGTAACCAATCTCTACCTACCTCTGATGGGTAAGAAATATAAGTGTTCTACCCAAGGTCAGGTTGCTGCTTTGTGAATTGCACGTCATTGATCATGTGAGAGTGAGAACACAGCACACCTTGCCTTATCCCCCAGCTTATCTTCACCGGCGACCTGTGATCATTCAGAGAAGTTGTGAAATATTACAAGCCCTGTTGCAAGCCCGCTGTGCAGCAGCTGCCGGGCTTATGAGAAGCAGCCGCAGGAAGCAAAAACATGACCAAAAAGCTTTAAAATATATAGAAATCATGAGAGTAGCTGGAATGCTTTGAAATGCTTGACTGAACATAATGAGGTAAGCTGCAGATACATAGATATAAATGTGTGTCAGACCTGGCAGTGTAACACTACAAAATATTGCTAAGATAAACACTCAAACTAAAATTAAATTTGTCCATTCAAAGCTCCATGTAGATTTTTCACTGTAGATTTCATATTTTTAATTCCTCTGTACTCCATTTTTTAGAGTCTGTACATCCCAATTGTTTTAAATTTATAACTAACTCTTTGTCTGTGAGGAGTTTGGTGTGTTCTCCCTGTGTCCATGTGGATTTCCTCCAGGTGCTTTGGTTTCTCCCACAGTCAAAACTCATGTTGGTAGGTGGATTGGCAACCCAAGAAATGTCCATAGGTGCAAGTGTGTGTGTGTGTGTGTGTGTGTGTGCCGTCATGTTAAGGACTGGTGCCCCCTCCAGGCTGTGTTCCTGCCTTGCCCCAGTGACTCCTGGTAGGCTGCAGACCCACCATGAACCTGAACTGGATAAGTGTTTACAGAAAATGAATGAATGAATGAACTCATTGTACTTTATGATCCATTTGCCTGGCCTTCTCTAATCCTAAGGAGACAGCATCAATGGTATTTTTTTATTTACAAAGCCTTGCTGAGTAAACTCCTGCTATATGTAAATAGCTTGCTCTTTTAAAATCTTATTCTACAAGGTACCTAAGCTTTGTTCAGGATTGCGTATTCTTGTATTTTGCACCTTTGTGGTGGAATAGCTTTCATAACATATATTTCATCTTATTATGTCTCCTTGAGTGAGTTTATAGCCTTGGTTAAAAAAGTGTAAAACAATGTTTGCAAATGTTTCTCTTAAACTGGATGGATTTTGTGTATTATGCATTTGTTTTGATTTTGTTTTGTTTGTTTTGTTATGCTCAGTTTTTGAGTCTACCTCAAAAAAAAAAGATTTAAATAAATATTAACAAAATTTGTTTGTTGCAGCAACAGAATTAGTTGGGAATGCTTTATGATAAGAAAATGGGTGTAAATATTTGATAGTACTCAGCCACGACAGCATTAATAAGGCCAGATACTAAGGCCAGGTGATAAATAACGACTCCCCAAATCTATTCTGTATTGCTTCATCACTCCAGAAAACACATTTCCACTGTTCTTCACTCCAATACTGAAGAGTCTCTAATGTCAACTCTCTAGCTGACATTTCCATTCAGGCTGATGTTCTTGGGCTTACGTGCTGCTGCTCCAGAGCACTCACTGAACTGGCACTGCTTTTACTGGTTACACAGTTGTGTGCATGCAATTTAACACCTTAAAGCAGCTAAATACACTAATTAGGAAGAGGAGTCTGCATAAGTCTGGACATGTGATGTATAAAGTTGGTATGTTTAGAGAACTAACATTTATTAGGCTGTAAAAATTAATGAAGGGTACATCCAATTACTGAACAACCATAAAAGTTTCCTTTTAGACACTAATTTGTGTAGGATTTATTTTTTTAATGCAATATAAACTCCACTCTGCATGTGACTATAGACAGAAAGTGTTTTTTTTT
The DNA here is from genome assembly GCF_029633855.1 of Hoplias malabaricus. Classification (NCBI taxonomy): domain Eukaryota; kingdom Metazoa; phylum Chordata; class Actinopteri; order Characiformes; family Erythrinidae; genus Hoplias; species Hoplias malabaricus. The sequence goes on along the minus strand of NC_089806.1, from coordinate 16,564,925 downwards.
CTGAAGGCCACGGGACTTATGGGAAAATCTTATGCACAAAGCAGAAGAGAGCATCAGCACTATTTGTCAGACAACTGTAGCCAAGATATCCTTCCAGTGTCTGCAATCCAGCTCACATTGAGAGAGGTCTGTGGTCTGACTCAGACACAAAATTTGGTATGCGTTTAATGCAAAAAGAAAAACCCAAAAAATGTGCTTCTCTTCCTCATAAATATCATGTTAAATGTTGTCAGGCCCCCTTCTCAGAGCAGATTAATCTGATGATTTCAAGCACATTGTAAATGTTTGTAAAGGGTCAGTCCAAACCAGAATGGAAGTAGTAGTACATATCTACTATGTACTGCTTTTATACCTAGTCCTGATACCTTCACATGTAACCAACTCACCTGTTTATGTGTGTTACAGGCACCTAATTTAAATATATTTATAATATCCAATCAATTAGGTCAGTGAAAAAAATTCTGGAAATGGGATTTGTATTTTCCTACATTTTCAAAAACATGCCATTTGTGATCAGAACAAGGACAGCAGGAGAAAAGAGCCATGAATGTGGACACTTTGCATTGCCCTACATACATTTGTATGGCCATGTACTCGTACTGGGCGATATGTGCTCAAATCAATATCACAATTAATTTTACATTTTACCAAGGTTACAATTAAGGAATGGTTATTTAGTTTTTATCTTTTTTATGCTCATATTTCAGTGACGAGGCTTGTACTTTAAACATGCTCCATTGTTAAATATGGGATGTTTATTTCTAATGTTGCTGGGAGCTTGTTCCTTTATTGTTTTTTGAGCATTGTTTATACTTGTGATTTGTGTGATTTGTTTGTGTTTTTTTTTTCAGTGTTTACATTTGACTTTTTATTCATTGTTGTCTTAATTAGAGTCAAAACACATCACGTCCAAACCACAGATGTTGTGTTTATCTTTGGGCTGCTCGAGTCACTCGGTCTGACTCTGCATTTAGGTTGCTCCCATGTGGCAGATAGTGGCAGAATCACGTGACGACTGCTTGGTAGCATGGTTTTAAAGGAACAGCACATGAACACACAGTGGGGAAATAACAGAATAAAAATAATTGATATAATCGATATAGACAAGATTATGGCAATTAGAAGTTCTGAATAGAATGTTGATTTCAGTTAATTTTTGATTAATTGCCCAGCTCTATCATGTACAAACATTTGAAGTTGGATTAGGCTTGGATCACAAAAGCCAGTCCAGCTCGTCCCAGAGGTATCAGCTGGAGCTCACACTCCACAGAACACAGTTAAACTTCTCGCCAGCCCAGTGCTGAGGGGATGATACTTCTCTCTAGGCTACGCTTCACGAAGACGAAGAAGTAATTTATTAATTTTAAGTTAATTTATTTGTTTTATTAAAACAATTTATTAATCGCCTTAGACAAGCTACCTCTCTGAATTTCACCCATCCATGGTAGTGAACACACAACCACATACTAGCTAGCTGCAAACCATCACTGCATCCAGGAAGCACTTTGGGGGGTAGGTGCTTTGCCAATGGCACTTCAGCCATGGATTAATCTTTTCCTGTAGATCCAGGGGAATTGAATGGTGACACTCCGGTCTCAGCCTCCCTTCTCTGACCTTAAGGCCAAGGACAATGGGGACCTTGTGTATCTCACTTGTGCCTTCTCCATATCATATCATATCATTCAGTACTTTAAAGACCTTTGTAAAAACTGTGTACAGCAATGGGTGCAACTTAAAGTAGCTAAAATCACTCATTAGAGGTGTATTTGAGACTATATTTGAAAATATAATACAGCTGCAGATGGACACCAAGCTTTTTTTGAGACTCTAAAGAAATGATGTGAAAATCTGAGACCCACAAAGCAGAGGACAGGATCAGCAGAATTTGTCAGACAACTGACACTAGGATATTCTTCAAATGTCTGCCATCCAGCTCACAATGAGAAAGCTCAATCTGCCTGGGGAAATAGTACAGGGCTGAGTGGAAAAAGTAACTGTTCTGAAACAGAGGGCGTATTGCCTTTAGAAAGTGCATGCACGCTTTTTAATCTATTTTGACACTGATGTGTGTGTGTGGGGGAAAACAGACCTCTTTGTCTTCTTTCCCCTGCTTTCATTCAGATGGCTTTGAAGTGAGGGAACATGTTTATATCTGAGAGTCAGTCTTTCCTGGCCTTTGGGAGAGTTGATCTGCTATTGCAAAGATAATTGCAGAAAATTAAACACATTTCCCATTCTCCTCAAACAAAGTCCTTTGATTGCGCTGTTCAGAGGACACAAGTCTGTTGATAAACAATAAAAAAGGCACAGGCAAAGCTCTCCTGAAACACTGAAACAAGAAGGAACTGGTCTTTTATACCTAAAAGTACGTCACCTGGCTCTTTAAGTTCACCAGTCACTAGTCTATGGAGTATTCCTGCACTTGTTTTACCATTCATCGCTCAAAACAAGCATGAAGGAGAAATGGAGGAGGGTTGGTAATTTGTCCTTGTGAGTTTTTACAAGATCAGAATTTATAGCAGAAGGGTGTGGATTTCAGGGATCTGTTTGTGCTGTCAGCAACCTCCAATACCCTCATTTTATATTTGTGTTTTAGCTCCAGATACCAAATTAATATCAATGCCTTGAGCGAAGCCATATGAAAAAAGATATGAAGAGCTTCATTTCAAAATGCTGTATATCTGGTTTTGCAATGAATAACAGCTCCTGTATAATGGAAAACATTTTTATCTCTCTAATAAAGGAGGTTTTAATGAAAATATGGTGCTCGTATTTCAATCCTGTTCGCTGGAAAGTTGTCTAAAAGCTGTTTCAGAATGAAATCTGTCATATGATCAAAGGAATGGCATTTACTAGGTGTGTATTTGAATCCTCTCATTCATTCAGTGACATTCATGAGACGTGTCATGTCACAAATCACTGGGCTTTGAGTCAGAGTGTAGTCTTAAGCCTGTCAAATACAACACTGCTTCAAATAAGGGATGTTTCATTATGGAGAAAGCCTTTTGAAGGACAGAGTGGTTTACTCTAAATGGTTGTTGCTGTGTCCAGCTAACAAGGATAAAAGCTAGTCCAACTTAAGGTTTTTTTTAAACCTCAGGCCCCAACTATCAGTCAGTGATACCTCTGTGAGTGCTGGTGTAAGTAAATAACTAAATACGTTTTATTTATAAAGCACTTTTCAAACAGCGTGCATTGATCAAACTGCTGTACATAGAATCAGCAAATACCTACAGTCATGTGAAATAAGACAACCCATGATAATCTTTGTCTTGTTGAACATATTTAAACATATAAACATTTGATCTTCATTTAAATACTGAGAGATGAAGCTTGTATAACTAAACAAATAAAACTGATGAAATTATCTATAAACATAAGTTGTAAAATGTAATGAACAAAAATGTACATCTCTTGTGATAAAAAAGTTAGAACTCACCAGGCCCTAATCGCTGGTGTTTCCCCCTTTGGTGGAGATAACCTCAATTAGATGTTTCCTGTAACTATCTACCAGTCTATGACATCCACTGGGAGAAAGTTTTTCCCACTCCTCCAAGCAGAATTCTTTCAGCTGTGTGATATTTGAGGGGTTTATTGAATGCACAGATCACCCCACAGCATCTCAGTAGGATTAAGGTCCAGGCTGTGATTTGGCCATTCCAGAACTCCCCATTGTGGCTCATGGTAATGTTGCAAGGTCCACGTCCACTTCAGCTTCAGTTTTTTGGACATATTTTCCTCAAGCACCCTCTGATACAGTGAAGAATACATAGTAGATTCTATGATGGAGAGCTTGCCAGGCCCCTGCTGCAGCAAAGCAGCCCAAAACCATGACATGTCCACCTCCCTGCTTCATGGTTAGTATGGGGTTCTTGTGCTCAAATGCTGTGCTGTTACTGTGCCCAAATAATTCAGCTTTGGATTCATCTGTCCTAAGCACATTGCTCCATATGTTCTGGTCTTTGTCCGCGTGCTTTCTGGCAAACTTTAGTCTTGCCCTGTTTTCTTTTTGACAAGGTTTCTTCTTGTGCAGTCGTTTCCTGATGGTAGATGCATGTACCTTGACATCAACTGTGGCAAGAACCACTTGTAGGTCCCGTGATGTTATTTTAGGATTGTTGGAGACTTCTTTATGCATCTTGTGGTCTGCTCTTGGACTGAACTTGTTAGAATGACCTAACTTTGCCATGTTGGCAGGTGGTTTCCAATTACAAATCAGCCATTCTACTTTCCAGAAAATAATTTACAAATGTTTTGAGATGTTTTTACATCCTTTCTCAGGCTCATATAATCTATACCCTTCTTTCTGATGGCCTCAGAGATCTCTTTCGATCTCACCATGGTGATACCACTCACTTCAGCAAGAAAGGGCAAATCTAATGTCTGAGGTTTAAATAAGAGCCTTCTCCAGTGTCATCTTTAATGATTGCCTAATCATTTGCAGCTGATGTGGTGCATCTGATACTAAATATAGACATTTTTAAACAGTAAGAAATGTAGGGGTGTCCTAACTTTTTCCTCACAAAAAAATGTAGTTTTGTGACTTTACAACTTGTGTTTATAAGTATTTTCTTGAAATTGATTTGTTTAGTTATATAAGCTCCATCTCTCAGTGCTGTTCAAAAGAAGCTCATATGTCCATATGTTTAAAACAGTTCAAAAGACAAAGGATTTCATGGGGTGTTCTAACATTTTCACATGGCTGTACATAAAACACAATGCCACATTCTGCTCCTGTATCTTTACACAGTTTTATGATCAATACCTTTATTTGTGTTTACCTTAGGTATTTCCCTTGTCTATTGTCTATTGTCTATTGTTTGTGGACATCTGTTTTATCTATCTTATACAGTGTCTGTTTTATTCCTTCTCGTATTCTGTTCCTTACCTGGTTTATTTGATTACACTTCCGTTATTTATTCATTCATTATCTGTAACCGCTTATCCAGTTCAGGGTCGCGGTGGACCCAGTGCCTATCCGGAAACAATGGGCACAAGGTGGGAACACACCCTGTAGGGGGCGCCAGTCCTTCACAGGGCAAGACACACTCACTCACACCTATGGACACTTTTGAGTCACCACATCAAACTTCAAACTGTGAACACACCAAACTCCTCACAGACAGTCACCAGGACTGGGACTTGAACCCACAGCCTCCAGGTCCCTGGAGCTGTGTGACTGCAGCATTACCTGTCTTATAAAATAAACTTGCATCTTCACATCTACATCCACCTCCTAGTCCACCTCTTACACCACTCCTTACACACACACACACACACACAAACACAAATGTTAAAGAAACATGGGTAAAAAAAGCCACACAATATACAGAAAAGGTAAAGACTAAAAAAAGTAGATAACATATGATAAGATTACTAAAAAGTGATAAAACACACATACAAATAAATACACAAGCACCAAAACCCATAACGTTACCACATTCGCTCACAATTTAAATGCAAGATTTTATAAGTAGGTTTTAAACTTGTTTGAAAAAGTGAGAGAGAATGGGCAGTCATCCTGTAGTATGTGCTGTGTCTCCTGCCACAGCGGTTGTAGTTGACTTTCGTCTACATCTGATTGGGCTGATAAAGCATCTTGAATCAGGGTTTATGGTGAGCTGGGAGACAGAGCTGTGAAATAAATCATGAGGGAAATAAAAGAGAACAAACTGGAACACTAGTAACATACAACATTTTTTAAGTTAGAATAATGTTAACATTGCCCTAAGGCTTTTTCACTATTCAATTGTCTGAATGTTTAATCAAGCTGTATTTGAATATAGCAATCCCAACAAGAAATTATTTAACATTGTTATAAGTGAACCAGGGCCGTTTCTAGACTACTTGCTGTACTGGGGCATACACAAGCTAGAGTAAAATAAAGCAGAATGAGACACAGCAAGCAATGAAAGTTTTAACATATAAAAATATTATGAAAACCTATGAAAGATAATTTAAACATATCTCTGTCCCCTACCTTAACTTAACCTTAAACTATGCGTTATGAATTGATTTGCACATTTACTTGCAATTCTCTGTTTTACTACATGATGCTACCAATTCCCGCTCTCTACACAATGTTTTTTTTTGTGTGTAAGCATGGGTCACACCTTGCTAAAATGTACACTCATTTTATGGCTAGTAACTCTTTATAAATCAAAGTTTCTGCATGAGATGCTGTACACACACATTTCAGACCTGTTTTTGTGCACTGTTTATGAATGAAGCCCCTGGAATGAACGCAGAAGTTGTGCGCTCTGGGTTTTCTATGAAAACACAGATGGGATATTAAGGTTATTATTGTTTGTTTACTAATATTCAGGTGCATGAATTTGTTTTGCTTGTCATCACTAGTTGTCGCAGTGTCCCAGTGTAAAATTTCAGTGGGAGGTGATTATTAGTGAGTTGCTGTAGTCTATCTTTGGCTCTGCATGTTTGGGCTGTTGATTAAGTTAAATCTGTATTTTAAAAATGTATATTAAAAAAAAAAATATATATATATATTTTTTTTCACAAGCAATCAAGCCTTTTGCTTGTTTTATGTTTCTCAAGCTAAAACTGCCTCAAGTCCCCAATCCCTGTTTCAGATGCTCATGTACATGTCCATTTCTATTTTCCTGTTAATTTGAAGTCCAGGGCAATGTTCTTTTTATTTCTGTATGAAACAAGAGCAAATATAATATTGGTAACACAAAGCCCTTAAGAAAATTATTGATTAAAAAAATAAGACATTTGGAGGGACCCCATAAATTAAAATGTCAGGCATAGCAGGGAAAAACTTCTTTATAATCCACATTGCTGCCCCAGTATTTTTCCTGCCAACATAATTGGACATGAGATGTCACAGTGTCATCCGGCAGCCTTATTTATCAAGTTTGTGTTGAAACAAATCGAGTTCCTCTTTCAGTTTGAGGACGAGTTTATCAGCAGCTGTCTGGGGGCTAAAAAAAAAACCTCTGCTGATTATTAAGCAGAGGTAAAGCACCAAAATGTATCAGCTCTGCCTGTCAGTGCATTGTAATTTCCTGTCATGCTGATGCCAGGAGTGTTTTGTCACTGCTGGAATTGTGCATAAATCTCGAAGGCGAACACACATTTCTCATAAAAAGAGATAGGAATGAGAAAGTGAGGAGGTGATGCTAGTACCTGGCTGGAATGGCAGAGTGTTCATACACTGCCAGCTGCAGCTGTTGTTTCCTTTTGGCCGCCAAGTGACAGCAAAGCTGGCTAACACTGGAGTGGACTGGCACAAAAGACTAGTTACCAAGGTGCTCTCAACACTGAATCCTCCATCACAGCTCTGTGCTATTGTTCATGTACACATGGTTTCCTGTCTCTTCATGTTATACAATGCTGCACAGAAAGGACTTCACCTTCCTGCAGTTCACTTGGCACTTGCCAAGGCCAAGCTCTGGAAAGAAATTAAAGTCTCAGCACTAGTCCATGTCTCAGCACTCTCACTGACAAGACATGGACTTGGGCAAAGTGGAATCCTGTACTTTCTATGCAAACTTAAAGAACTGTTTTATGGACAAAGTTTATGGACAAACTTTCCTAAAATTAAATCTGCCAAAAAGGGTTCTATAGAGCAATGTCACTGCAAAGATTGTTCAGGAACCTTAAAAAGTGGTAAAGAACCTTTTTAAAGTTTAAAGAACTTTCACAAAATGTGGCTTTAGGGTTTTCCACAACCAAACAGTAGCAGATGTCCAAGATGTCCCTTCATTTGTTTAAATCCAAGAACAAGCAGCCATTAGGAATGCAATATATATTTTACGGAGAATTTTTGAGGAGGGGTGGCATGGTTATGCAATATGTTGTGCCACTCTAACACAACTCCTGCATTCAGGGGCTGTGGGTTTGAGTACCTGGGACACTGTCTGTGAGGAATGGGATCCAGAATGGATCCAGTCTCCTCCCACAGTCTGATAACACCTGCTGGTGTCCATAGGCATGAGTATGTGATGCCCTGTGATTGACTGGTTCCCTATCCAGGGTGTGTTCCTGCCTGCACTGTGTGATTCTTAGTAGGTTCCAGACCCAGCATGACCCTTAACTGAATAAGTGGTTACAGACAATGAATTAACGGATTTCCCAGGAGATTACATTAAGGAAAATAACAAGAAAAAAGAAAACTATGCAAGCCTGGTTTTGCCCGTCAACCATTAGCCATAAATCCATTGTTACAGAGGTACTTCAAAAGCAGGAAAACCAAAAATACATACTCTTGTCATTGGACGGTCTGGAGAAACTTTGGTATCAATGTCTTTGTTTACAAGTGATTTTTTATTATGTGATTGTGTTGTACAGAAAATATGTAGGGCAGAACTAATGCAGAAATGAAAAAATGAATTTTATTCATACAAACCTATTTTCATATAGTTCATATATATCGTTCATATAGCTGCGCACAGCCACCTTAAACTTCACATGCTTTACTCTAACATCTCAGATTGAATAAATAAGTAATTGTTGTAAATTAATAAATAATAAATAAGTAAAAATTGTTTTCTTTTTTCTTTGGTGGTAGATTATTTAATATTTATTTTGAAATAAAATGAACAAGAAAAATACAGATCCATCCATCCATCCATCCATTATCCACCACTTATCCGGGTCCAGTTTGCCAGGGAAGCAATCCGATTAAAAAGACCTCAGAGAAACCAAGACCTCCCTCTCCCCAGCCACTGCTTCAAGCTCTTCCGGGGGTATACCGAGGCGTTCCCAGGCCAGTCAAGACATGTAGTCTCTCCAGCGTGTTCAGGGTCTTCTCCGGGGTCTCCTCCGCATTGGACATGCCCGGAACACCTCACCAGCAAGGCGTCCAGGAGGCATCCGGACCAGATGCCCGAACCACCTCAACTGGCTCCTCTCGATGTAGAGGAGCTGTGGCTCCACTCCGAGTCTCTCCCAGATGTCTGAGCTCCTAACCCTGTCTCTAAGGGAGAGTCCAGACACCCTGCGGAGAAAACTCATTTCAGCCGCTTGTACCTGCAATCTCATTCGTTCGGTCACTACCCAAAGCTGATGACCATATGTGAGGCTTGGGACATAGACTGAACGGTAAATCGAGAGCTTTGCTTTTCTGCTCAGCTCTCTCTTTACCTCAACGGACCGATACAGAGTCTGCATTATGTTGAAGAATGCTCAAAAAACACCTGTTTGAAACATTCCACAAGTGAACAGGTTAATTGGAAACTGGTGAGTGTCATGATTGGGTATAAAGAGAGCATCCTCGAAGGGCTAAGTCATTCATAAGCAAGGATGGGGCGAGGTTCACTACTTTGTGAATAACTGAATGAGCAAATCATCCAACAGTTTAAGAACGTTTCTCAACGTACAATTGCAAGAAATTTAGGGATTTCATCATCTACAGTCCATAATATCATCAAAAGATTCAGAGAATCTGGAGAAAACTCTGCAAGCAAGAGGCAAGGCCAAAAACCAACATTTAATGGCCGTGACCTTCAATCCCTCTGGTGGCACAGCATTAAAAACTGACCATTCTGTAATGGATATTACCATATGGGCCCAGGAACACTTCGAAAACCATTGTCAGTGAACACAGTTCATCACTCCATCTACAAAAACTCTACCAAGCAATGCCAAAGCCATATATCAACAACACCCAGAAACACTACAGGCTTCTCTGGGCCCGAGCTCATCTGAAAAGGCCTGACACAAAGTGAAAAAGTGTCGTGTGACCTGATGAGTCCACATTTCAAGTTGTGTTTGGAAATCATCAACATTGTATCCTTGGGGCCAAAAAGGAAATTGACTGTCTGGATTGTTATAAGCGCAAAGTTCAAAAGCTGGTATGGGGTATGGTATGGGGTGTGTGCCCAAGGCATGGGTAACTTGCACATCTGTGAAGGCACCATTAATGCTGAAAGGTACATACAGGTTTTGGAGCAACACATGCTGCCATCCAAGCAACGTCTTTTTCAGGGAAATCCCTGTTTATATCAGCAAGACAATTCCAAGCCACATTAGGCACGTGTTACAACAGCATGGCTTCCTAGTAAGAGAGTGCAGGTATTAGACTGGCCTGCCTGCAGTCCAGACCTGTCTCCCATTGAAAATGTGTCAACAACGCGTGTGCAAATGTTGCAGAGTTTTGAGCCGTCCTGCTGAGCTTGTGGACTAACCAACACCGAGCCATGTCTCTGACCAATTCGCACAGTGTTGCACCAAACTCAGCCTCAGAAACACAAACAAACGGAGCATGTTCTTGTCTTATATCTTATTATTTATTTATACGAAACGGTGTAAATGATCCTGTCCAGCTCCACTGGGTGATTTGAGGTTCTGAGCTCTTTCTTGAGTAACTGAACCTTAAACCACAAACCTACTCTTTTTTTTTGTCTCCAGCTGGGAACATATTTTTCTGGTTGTGAACCAGTTTATATCAGTGGAAATGTGCCAAATGGTTCCAAATTTAGTTCACAAACTAGAATCCTTTCAGTTCTTCAGTGGTGGAAAATCCTTTGTGAAATATATAATATTTCAGTATAATATATATAATATAATATATAACAGATTTTGTCTATGAGCGACAGGAGGATATGAAGCTCAACCTTTGCTTCATATCTGAGAAATTCTTCTAACGTGGGCAGACTATTCAACACATTGCTTCTGAAGGGACATGTATCTCTCAAGCAGACGTTAAAGAGAAAAGAATATATATAAAAAAGAACATTTGCAAAGCAAAGAAACAATCTGCTGGTGTTTTTAGATGATGAACTTGGTTGAAAAGCAGAGAATACAACAGTATTGAACTTAGAAACAATGGTTCCAGCACAGTAAAAGTCTAGAACTAACCATAATTTTTAAGAGAGTATTGGCACAGTTTTTACTTCACAGTTCAATTTACCCATTCCACATCTACTCTACGGCCTAGCGTTTGTCTGCGGGATGAGGCGTAAGAGTAACTTTTCATGTGTGTGATGAACTACGCTCGTGCCATCTCTTTAATGAAACGCCTTAAGAATCAGTCCAACTTAATCTCACTCCCCTCCATGCGCAATCATGAAATCTTGATTAAACAGTAAAAGAAAATCCTCTCACATTTAATCTAAGTAGATCGAGATAACACCATCATCGCTTCCCCACCAGCCAAAGGTCTGTCATTAGGCAAATTTTGCTGCTCTGCAACAAAACAGATGTAATGGCACTCTTAGCAGACAGGCCAGCACAGATGTCTGAGCTGGCAGCCGTGGGCCAGAGCCTCTGATGAGCTCCTGCTCATTACGAGCCAAGGGGAGAGGGCCAGTTGATATATTATTCAGCAAAGAGTTTATCCATCCACCCGGCTGCAGTGGCACCACATGAGAGAGATTTCCTCGACTTATCTGCATGGGGAAATGGGAGGCCGGCTTCATTTTAAGGTGAGGCTACAGGAGGTGGGAGGAAAATGATGCCTTCATTCTTTACTAGCTGTAAGTTTTCTTACAGATATCGCTACATTTATACAAAGGCGCTTCATGATAGGCTTGACAAATGAGCAAGTATCTGGGGTTGATTTATCTGTGCTCATCCAGTATCGGCTTGTCACGGCTTCCATCTCAAGCAATGCATTAGCAAGCATGCTTTATCTCAGCTTAAAAGACATTAAATCTTCTTAGGTTCTTGCAGTGGTTACCTAAAGTTGACATTTCAAACCCAAGCTCTTGGTTTGGCGCATATCAATAAACATGATCACGTTTCTTCACTTCCACATACTTTTCACTAAAGAAGCTAACATATTCAGCCCTGTCAATAATTCATTCTGATAAGTAGCTACTTATGCATATTAGTGTGAAGAAACACATGGTGGATTCTGAGCACAAACAAATTCAAAGGGGCCTTCATATCTGTGCCAGTGGTCCGTGGGCCTTTGACAGACATCTGGCTTGCTGTACGTATCTGGCTTGAGTGACAGTGCAGGCCGTTCAGAGGGGGCATTACGGCCCATTAGCATTCGCTGACATTTTCCCATGCGCCCAGGAAACAGGAGCATGCATGTAAACAAAGCACCATGGCCGGGCACAGCAAGGAGAAAGGAGGACATAATGTAATGTAAAATGACACTGTACAGCAGACTGGCTACTCGGAGCGCATTTTAATGGAGATCGCTGGGTCAATCTCTATTCTGCCGCAACAAGAATCGAAGGAGATAAGAGAGATGGAAGCAAAAAAGGTTACTGTGGAAAGTATGGAATTTTTAAAGTTCACATTCACAGAGGGGTTATCACTGTTAACTGTGTATTGCCTATGAAAGTAACCTATCTGAAGTCTTGTGCCAAAGGCAACAATAATTCGATAAGGCTGGAATTCTACGGAGATTTTTGATGAGTTCCGAGCCAGTGAAAACTTTGAAAAGCTCTCCTCCGAGTGACAAAAAGTGCACAGACATGCAGACAATCTTGGTAACAACATCCTGACATGTATTTCCTCCAAGATTGAGAAAACTATGCCTCTGTGCTGTCATTTTTGTGATTCCACAGCAGCATTCCAAAATAAAGACATCATGACAAAAAGCACTAGTAGTCTGTCTTGCTGTTTCCATGGTTACATGCCTGGATTTTTTTCCCTTCTTCTCTACAATCAAAGAAAGGGCGAATAACATCACATGGAAACACAGCAAACGGAAGTTGAACTGACCAATGTTGACCTATTTCTGAAGCACCTTCACTGTCTCTTAACAATTCCTGGCATTCATTAGGTATATGACAAAGGCAATCGAAGGAATGTGATTCTTGCATTAAAAATAATAAATAAATAAAATCTCTGTCAAATCACACACAGTACTGCTCATACAAGCCTCAAGAATCCAGAGGCAACTGTAGACAGATGATGGGCCTGTGTATCATAAAATAACAACAACAACTACAATTCCAATGTTTTTCCCAAGGTCATGCAGCAAAAAGACCTTCAACAAACAAAGGTAGTCCTCTGTGCTGGAGCAGAGCACATCCTCTTTCTCTGCCTCTACATCCTCTCAACATTCATCTAACACTAACTTTAAATGAGAACTCTGGGGTGTTTCAAACTAACCTCAATCTGCTGCATCTGCAATATGTAGTTGATTAACACAGGCAAAAAAAATTCAAGTGAAAAGAACAGAAAATTTATTCACTCCGGTCAAGATACAAGCCAATGGGCAGGAGCTTCTACTAGAGTTGGCCAGCACTATTTATGGCTAATTTGGTTTCTAGGGGAAAAAATACATACGGGAAGAGTCAAGCAATTTAAACTATCACATCACTCCATTTAGTTAAACCAGATTAATTGCAATGTTTTATTAGCATAACATTGACTGTGATGTTTAACAGCTCCTGTTCAAAATATGTGCATTAAGTTATAGTCATGAGAGTCGACTGAATGAGCTTAATCGTTCATTCATTCATTCATTCATTCATTCATTCATTCATTCATTCATTCATGCATCGTCTGTAACTGCTTATGCTGTGCAGGGTTGAGGTCTGTCCAGAGTGTATCCAGAATCACTGGGCACAAGGCCAGAACATAATTTGGACGGTCAAACATGGGGCACCACACATATTTACACCCACACACAACTTTGAATAGCCAATCCACCGACCAATGTGTGTTTTTGGACTGTTGCAGGAAACCAACACTGACAGATGGAGTCACGTAGTTGTCTGAGGCTGGGCTAGAACCCACAAATACTACTTGTTGCGCCACCATGCTGCCCTGCCCTGTATTTATTACTTTCAAAGTTCAGCCCTGAGCTATTAATTTTAGCAGTGAACAGAACAGTATTTGGGTGAAATAATTATTTATGTTTGCCATTGCAACACACTGAAACATTGATGAACACAAGCTACAGCAGTTTGCTCATTTACTCCTACATACAGTTACACCACTTTGTGTAGTTACTGCTTCTGATATTTTCTGCAGTGAGCTCAGGGCAGTATGCGTACCTTTAATCATTCAAAATGTGAAATAAATATAAATGAGCAAAACAGTTACAAAAAACTGCAGTTACAGTTCAATGTCATGGACTAATGTCTGAGAAAATACATACAATATATATTCACTAGTTAAACATTTTAAACAACAGTATAGACCCATAGACCGGTCAAGGTGACACTACTCATCTCATCTTCATAGAGAGTTTTGTGTTGTTCACCAGCACCTAATCTTCATCTCACTTACAATCATTATTTTATTCTAATTTAGATGATAACCTCTAGCTTCAGTTCGTAGTTGGATATGAATACATTAACAGTGTTTAATAAAGTTAACACCTTTGAAAATGTGTTGTTATTAGTGCATTATTAATGTTGAAACCCCAGGATATGATAATACACAAAGTTCACAGTAGATGATGCACATTAAAATATTACTAAATCCAACTCATTGTTGAGTCGTTACCTACTAGCAGTATTCAAAACATATTATAAATGTATTCAGCAACTGACTTGTATCACAAAATCAACAGGTTCATTTTTTTTGTTTGTTCTTTTTTTAAGTACACTAAAACATATCAAAATGCCCTTGGTAATAAACCATAAACTACTAGTAATGGCAGACTGAGTGTAGAACGACAAATTCTGTCGAACAGAACATTTCTTTTATATTTAAATGAATATCTGGTTGTCTGATATAAATTTGATATTGGGATTATGGAGCTGTTCTTTACCAAGTCTGCAGACAAATGCCAAGCTTTCAGCATACTCACAGTGCATTGCATAAACTCTATTAGAAAAATGTTAGTGTTTAAAAATATGTCACCAGATCCACAATAAAACAGTAAATGCAACACCCCAAAGAAATCCCAAGATGCTTTGGTGTTTCTCCAATGAGTTTTGATATTTGCCATAACCATTAGCACTTCTGTGTCTCACTAGGCAGTCCATACAACACCAGCAACACCCAGTATATGGGCTATTTCTCACCTCCACAAACATGGGGCAAATCCGTGAAAAGATGGAACTACAAAACAAACATCAGTGAACCACTGGGACTTGCAGTTCATTACCATAAAAACGACAAAGACTCAGGAGTAAAAGAGATGTGAAAACCTGACACATAATCAGAGGGAATCTGTAACATAGGCATGTCATGAAAATGGGAAAGACAACATTGTTCAGACCAGCAATTCAGTTCTGATATTGTTGCATATCCAATAAGGGACGGACTGACATTAAATCAGTTTCTTCTATATTCACAATGATCATGGCTACAAAAATGAGACCAGTTCAGCATACCTACTCCTAGGAAGGATTGAAGACCTTGCAACTCAGACTGCTTACCTGTAACTGCAGCTTTATAACAAGGTAGTGGTACTTTAATATACAACCCAACCCCATGACCGTAAATTGTAGACCTTACAACTTTCACAGAGTAGCAATAACATAAAAATGACCTTGTTCTCCTACTTTACTGTCCATTTCATCAGCTCCACATTTGTACAGTGTTGTCCATATGTTTGCTCAGCATATTTTATTAGCCCCATTTCACCATTTTCCAGTGGTCAGGACAACCACAAGCCAGTAATATTTGGGTGTTTAATCATTCTCAGTACTGCAGTGACACTGACATGATGGTGGGGTAATTTGTTTATAAACAGATCAGACACAGAAGTGCAGCTCGAGTTTGCAAACAATGTGCTCACTGACTGTCCACTCTGTCAGATACACTTAGCATGCCGGTCCACCGTGTAGATGCAAAGTCATAGACAGTAGCTCATATCATATCTCATGTAGTCCAAATTTAGTGGCAACAGGATGCTACTGAAAGGATACCTTTGGTTGGTGGACTATTCTCAGTCCAGCAGGACTGCTGTGTCTGATCCACCCCTACTAGTGCAACACACACTTACATCACAATCACATACAGGTTGTAACTGTAGAACTACAAATGTACATTGCTATGGACAGTGGAGCTGATAAAATTAGATAAGACATGTAATATACAAGGGTGGCGCAGCAGGTAGTGTCGCAGTCACACAGCTCCGGGGACCCGGATGTTGTGGCTTCAAGTCCTGCTCCGGGTGACTGTCTGTGAGGAGCTTGCTGTGTTCTCCCTGTGTCCGCGTGGGTTTCCTCCGTGTGCTCGGGTTTCCTCCCACAGTCCAAAAACACACACACTGGTAGGTTTATTGGTGACTCAAACGTGTCCGTAGGTATAAGTGTGTGTAGCCCTGTGAAGGACTGGTGCCCCCTCCAGAGTGTGTTCCTGCCTTGCGCCCAGTGATTCAGGGTAGGCTCCCGACCCACCGTGATCCTGAACTGGATAAGAGGTTACAGACAATGAATGAATGTATAAACAACGAAAAACATGAACCTCCATGTTTTTTGTTTGTTTGTTTTGTTTATTACATCAACTGAACACAGCAGCTGTACTTCGCACTGTGTGAAAATCATAAAGAATGGATAAATAGAAATACTCCAAAATTACTTGGAAAAATGTTTTCTTACACTGATGTCCATTGAAAATTAAGAAGGTTTTTTTTTCCTTCCCCTGTAAAGTTACATGTTTTTGGCTGAATGGTGTATTATATTTGTGATTAAACATAACACAAATTTGACAATTACACATACCTTCAGATCCATAGCATTGAGTTTTCCTCTCGGAGTAAAATGATGACAAATGCCTCAGTATGTTTAAAATTTGAAACAAAAGCAATGATTTTCTCCTGGGTCATATAAATATCATCACTAATCAGTTATTGGGGGGGGGGGGGGTTCGTTAGTCTACAAGGACCTGAGCTATTCTTAGGAGTCTAATTTCCATAGCTTTAAAATGGTTGGTTATTAAGTCCATGACCAAGCAAAAGTTAGAGGGAGCATCTATAATTGTGGGATAAACTGTTCTCTGGTTTGTTCAGGTTCAGAAGCTCCATTCACAGAAGCTTTTATTCACTGTTTGAATTACCACAGTTTTGTAGCATGGTCTGTGTTTACTTTCATGCAGCTAGCGCTCTCTCGAACATAGAATCAGTTCCATCTACAGCAAATAAGTGAATATTACCAACTTATGGAGAAGGAATAGAGCAATATCCTCATCTGAGTTCATGCTTTTCAATGTTTGTATGTTTATTCATTGTCTAAAATCCTCCAAAATGTTGTTTTTCTGCAATTATTAGAGAAAGAAAGCTTATCATACCAGACTTTTTTACCCATTTACTGACATGGTGGCTTTGTTAGAACACATTAGAACAGTTTCAAGCGCACAGACAGACTGGAGAGCAGCAAATGGTGAAAGAACATCTTTAAAATTCCACAAAATTTTTTTTTTTGTTTATTATCATGAACTCTGCCTTTAAAAGCGGAACAAACTGAAGTCTAGATTCTAAAAGTGCATGTTAGCTCACATTTTCAGCACAAACACAACCTATTAATGTGAAACAAATTTGCCAAGCACTGATGTAAAATACCTGTTTTTATTATTTTATCATTAGTTGCAGGGATGGCACAAAAATTGGTGATAAATCCAAAGAAATACAGTGAAAAGAAGCCTAAGCAGAGCACAAATCAGAGTACAATGATTGAATGTCAGTACAGGAGATTTGCTAAGAGTTATTACACTGCTCCTAGAATTATTCATCAAGTGTGCGCTGGACACGGAGAGCAAATGCAGATAAAGGTAATGAAGGACCTTGTGACACTATCAATATTAATAGCTGTTGTTTAGCATCATTCACTTGGAAGTGGACCACAGAACTTAAATAACAGCAGTTAAAAAGCCCTTCACTTAATGACAGACATTATGAGCAACTGAAACACATCCTTCTGAGTGAACACGGTCCATCACTAGCAGACGTAATGATTTTAACACAGTGTTCCCAATGTCAGGCTATTGTTCTTGTATGTGAAGAATCTCAGAATCAGCTGATAATGCAATGAGGCCTGTGGGCAGTTTAGGAGAGAGATGGGGAGTTTTATCCTTTACAACATGATTATCCAAGCTCTAAAAATGCCCCAAGTATACAATCACACAAGTATATTTTGGCCATCATATATGTTTTAGTACCTCCAATTTCAATTTAAAATGAGGTCTTTGAAAATGCCTTAACTTTGATGTCGCACAGCGGATGTAGCTGCTATAGTCATAAATATCATTTGCAAGGTGGGCAAACAAATAAACATCAAAGTCTGTTTAATGGGTTTGTGCATGTAGCACTGAGGTAACAGGTTTTTGGCCTTATACCAGAGTCTTGGCTTAAAACCCAGATTCCAGTTCCAGCTAAATTTCTGTGAGAGATAGCTGATAAATATCTTGGCAACCCTTTCTGCCATATGCTCTGCTTTTAACACCTGGTGAGATGTAAAAATGTCCCCAGCATGTCTGTTTCCCCTCATGTATTCTGGAAATAGCGGAACGATGAGTGGCACTTTGTACTAAATTACATGAGACCATACAAATGTACATGAAAATTACATATATGTACAATATACACAGTATTAAACACTCGGTCATGACTTCAGCACTAATCATTTGTATGGGAAGAAAAAAATGGCATGTTGGTCAGCTGTTGATTATAAAGAGAAAACTGTCAAAATTTACATAACCACAGTGAAATATTTTCATTTCTCATGAAAAAATAACTTGGTATATAATATTGGATAACACTGTTGCCCTTTTTGGAGACTAGGATTTCATGCCCAGATTGGGCAAGAAAACAAACCGATGAGAGTCCTTGGCCAAGACTCCAAACACTAGAATTGTTTACTCAGAAATAGGAATAAAATAAAGTAATATAAATAAAAGTAGTATGTAAATATCAGTATTATTTAGGAATATGGGATATAAGATCCCTTCTTTTGTGCACTTAACTTTTAATACAATAACAAAAATAATACATTTAAATTAGATCAAATTTGCGTTTAATCTTCAGAAGTTAAATTTGGATTACGTTTGAGTTTAAATTTTTCACGCTTTGAGATTGTTGGCCAATTTAGGTTATTATGGAGATTCAAGCAATCTTGTGGTAAATATGACAAGCCATAAAAAAATCTCCATATTTTATAGTTACAGCAGGTAGTGATTCCCTCTGATTTGGACAGATGACATAGTGTGCACAATAATGGGTTTAGCGTGTCCTGTATTGACTGTGAATCATTGTGCTCTGGTTTGTTCACATCTTCTACATGTATTGTATCTGTTTCCTACCACACCTATAGTACACTGCATAATCCAGAACATATATGTGACTCACTCTTACAGAACCAAGGATATGGAGGTCTCCAATGAAAACAGAGCCTTTGTTTTGTGTACCATCATTTTCTGTTTGGATTAGTCTTGGAAGTGAAAGATACACATAAGCAAAAATACAAGTGTTTCGCTTCAGGATTTGAACAGATCTATTCCAAGTGCAGTATTTAGAGATTCACAGCAGCAAAGTCACCAGAACGATGAGCGTGAAATTGCTGGTAATGTAACTGAACCCAAAAAACAACATCCAGTTAAAAAAAAATATTTTTACAAAACAGGTTTGAACCAAATAATTCTGTGTGGATATGAATTAAAGAGGAATTTCATTTTTTTTTCCAAAATTTGAATATACTCAGCTTTGCAAGAAGTCAGTCACATTTATGTATTTGTACTGCATTTTAAACGCTGAACCCCATAAATCTTGTGCTT
Organism: Hoplias malabaricus; assembly: GCF_029633855.1. Classification (NCBI taxonomy): domain Eukaryota; kingdom Metazoa; phylum Chordata; class Actinopteri; order Characiformes; family Erythrinidae; genus Hoplias; species Hoplias malabaricus. The sequence continues at coordinate 16,545,329 of NC_089806.1, read as the reverse complement.
CCCGTATTCATACATAAACATCTCATATAAACCTTGATTAACAGAGCTTCTTTACATATACAAGTTATACATTTACCAAACCAACTTATTCAATATGTTTCTTGCCATTTTGATATTTCAGCGATGCAGGGGAGACAACAATAATTAAAGAAAGTTAAAAGTCATAACAGTTTAAAAAAAAAAAAAAAAAAAACTAAACAAAAAAAAAAATTACAAACAAGACACGGCTCCTCAAAACATTTTTTTTTCATAACCAACAATATACGTAAATGTTACCTTTTCTTTCTTTCTTTCTTTCTTTCTTTCTTTCTTTCTTTCTTTATCTTCATTTTTTTTTACAATGTTTTTAAAAACCAGCTGGTTATGGATGCTCTCAGGTAGAATTTTTTTTGTCCCACAGTTTATTTTCACAGTTTGTGTAAAATCAGAGAAACATTCTCGCTAGAGTAATAAAATATTATTATAATCATTAATATATTTTCTGTCAGAATGTACATAGTTCAGTATAGAAATGACAGCGGTGTGGGGGTGGGGACAGTAGGCCTTCTTTTTAGTAGTTGTCTCCAGGGTGATGTTTGTTATTCTAAGGCCCAGTTGAGGAGACATGTTCTACAGTGATGACTGGGGGCAGGCCTGTGTCCGTGTGGCATCCAGCCATCATCCAGTGACCTGCTGTTTTCCCAGTCCAAAACAACGGCTACATTACAGCCGTCATTAGAGATATCAGAGGTCTTTGACACGGCTGTCTAGTTAAGGACCTCAGCATGCACACCACCATGAATCTCGGGTGGTCTGTTGCGCTGAGGTCTGGGGCCAACTCTTGATCTCCAGAGGAAATGGTTGTGCCATTCAAATCAGCACTTCGAAGGAGCAAAATAACCGTGTTATAAAATAGCCCATTGGTGACATTAGAAACATTGACATTGGTGTTAATGGCCAGGCTCACGATTCACTTAATAATCTGAAGGCACTTTTTTGTATTTCATGGCAGAAAGTGGCACAGATCATGTCACGTTTCTGGCAGTGGAGAACAGAGGAGCAGAGGTCTTCATCACCTAGCTGATCGTTTTCTGCCTCTCCAAACTCCATGGCCTCCTGCCACAGGCCTCGGCGTGTCCATCTTCCAGTCTCCTTTCCTCTCCTCCTCCTCCTCCTCCTCCACCATTCGCTCCCAGTGACCTCTGACCTGCTCTCCAGGCCCTGGCCTGCCCCTAGGGCATGTGAGCACAGTGTAGTGAAATCAAAACAGGCAGCTACTCAGGTCCAGGATAGAAAGCCAGGACCATTTCTGTGTTAGCCCACAGTTTCAGATACCATTTTTTAAAATCTGTGTTCTAAAGCACCAAGCCAAAAAAGAAATGTAATAATCCCATGGTTTGAACTGAAGAGAAGGTGGAGGAGAGAGAGCTGAGTGATGAAGGACAAAAAGGATGACACACTGAAAAGGTGTTCGTAGTAAAGAGCTGGGGTATACTGCCATCACCTTTCAATATTTTTCACCACTATTTTTCTCTCTTAAATGAGCTTTTTACTGCCAGCTGGCAAAGTTGTCCTTGTGCTTTACAAACTGTCCTCAGGTCTGTGTGGGAGCCCATCCCGATGAGCCTCGCCTTCCACAACCGGCTCACTCCATCAGCAAAGTGCTCTCCTCCTGGTCCTTGTGAGCATCTTCACCCAGACAGAGTGTGCAGATTGTTTTCAGTAGATACATTTTGCCAATCCTTTATTACTTTTTTGTGTATTTGTATATTTTTTTCTCTTTTTTTATCATGTTTTTTTTATTTCTGATAATCCATGTGGAGCCAGTGCTGTGTCCCTCTCAGTAATCTGAGTGTATGTATCTTTGGTGATTATATATTGAGGGAACAGGGACACAGACTCGAATGCTGTTGCCAGTCTCCACCCGAACCAGGTGGTCACCTCTCACCCCAGAAGAGTTTGAAAACCAGGGTGGCACTTAACAGCCATATATGAGTCTCTCTGTGTGGAGGAGCCTTCGATCCGATGTCTGATAGATATAATACGAGAGAGAGAGAAAGAGAGGGAGAAAAGTTCACGTCCAGAAACATTAAGTTTATAAATAATTTGTAAACTATTTATAAAATAATAAAAATAAAAAAAGGAATCAATGTGTTAAATTCTATCTTTTAATATCGATATTTCAATAAAATTATAATATTTACATACAACAAATATATAATTTAACAATTCAAAAAATGTTCTGAGAGGTGCAGGTTTCTCGAATTTCACATCAGACTAGACGTTTTCCTTTAAGGTCAGTTAAACTTAAGTGAAACTTTTCTATTTTTTTTTCTTTAAGGGATTACTTGAGAACCATAAACTCCTGGAAGCCAATGAAATCATTGTGTTTCACTCTTTATGAGAACACACTTAAAGCTCAAACACATTAATCAAATGACAGGAGTATGCAGTACACTGCAGTGATATTGCTGAGAATAGCAAAGGCAGCCCATTTAGCTGCCCCATTTGCTCATGGATTTCATCAAAGATCAAGCTGCGAGGAACAAAATCCTTATTTCCCTGTCAATAGCACTGTCAATTCCACACCATTACCTGTCTTGCCTTCCATTTTCTCTCCCTGTTTGTCCCAAAGCGCAATTACAGAACTCTGCTGGGCACAGTCAGGGTGGCTTGCACTTCCACATTACAGGCTGGTTACTATGGTAATACGGTTTTATACATACCTTTGGAAGGAGGGTTTGGACACTCCCCTTCCTCCAGAGTGACATCATCAATAGCGATGTCCCCTTCGATCCCTGGACCTCTGACACCTTCGAAGATCACCTGAATAAGGAACAGGAAACACAAAAACTAACATTAGAGCCTAAGGGGTTATGTAAAATACATCAGTATGAAATTTCCTCAGATTCAGCACAAAGACTAAATCTGAGGTAATTTGATGAAAAGGTAAGAAAATAAATGATCAGTTTTATAAAAAGCACAGCACAGGATCATTTTTAAAATGCTTAAATAATGTTAACTAACTTAAATAATGTTAAATGGTAAGTGAACCATGATATATTTGGAAAATACTGCAATACGGAATTTCAACACCAAAGTCAGATTATAAAGAACAGAAGTCTGCCTAGGTGTATTTTGAGGAGAAGGTGCTGCACGCAGGTGATGTGCCAGTGCACTCACCTGGAAAGAGGAAGTGGGGTGGATGCTGATTTTGGCCTGTCTCCACCGATCTCCCTGGTTACCACTGAGTGACCAGACTGGACCAGCATCTGAAGTAGCCAGACCTTTCTGCTTCATGAACGCATTCAGAGTGCCTGCAGAAACATCGGGTCACTTCCTTAGAAGTCAGCTACCTTTATACAATCATTTGTGTTAGGAACAGCCACATAGAACATTGATTATGCCACTTACTGCATTAGATTGTTATTGTTAATACTTTCTGGGGATCGTTGTGAGAAAATGTAAAAACTGAGATATTTTTGATTTAGAACGCATATTTGGAATCCAAATGTTCATTAAATATTGTTCAAAGTGCATTAAAATATGCACCATGGAATAAACCTGAGACCTGCTAGCAGTATAATTCACTTGTTCAAGAATTTCCAAAGCAAAGTGCAGGGCCAATACACTTCAACTAATATCTATGGTGCTCTCTAAAATAAGCTAGTCTGAACAGACAAAGGCAGTGTTATCATGTGTGCACCCTTGCTTGGGTGATATAGGAATCCATAAACAGTTCCTGCACAGGATTTGTAGACTTCTATACATCTATGACAACAGCTGAAGCTCATATTTATTCACTGAAAGTTGACTGGGAGAAAGAGCGAAAGAGAGAGTGAGAGAACACCCACAGGGATAAACAGTTTCATTTACAGATGAATGCTTTAGGTATACTCTTACTCGTACGTGACCCATTGTAAGTCACGGAGGAAGCTATAGCCAAGCTCCTGAAGATGAATAGCATTAAGCCTCGCCTCTAATGAAAGTGCTCTGATCCTTTAGCCTCTTAGGGACAGGCATTCAAAAGTGAGTGTTTGCTTTGAGTAAGTTGCCTTAATCCCGTAAACAAATTCAGAGAGAGAGAGAGAGAGAGAGAGAGAGAGAGAGAGTGGGAAAGAGAGAGAGAGAGAGAGTGGGAAAGAGAGAGAGAGGCACACTTTGAAGATCATCACATTAATTAGCTTTGACCTCATCGCAGGTAGCACACTTCGCCCCCACAGTGAAATATAGCTGTGTTGGTCCCCTAAGCCAATCAATGCTAAAGATCTAGACCCCCACAAGCTGCAGCCTGCTGCTCTGCTCACTATAATCCCAATACTACTGGGACCCTCGAACACTCGGTGCATGTTACTGCCGACTTAGTGTTTGTTTTCTTTGTAAAAGTCTCTGAATGGTTCTAGTAGAGACATTTTATGGTCTATAACTTCCACAAATCTCTGGACATCATGCAGGTGCTAAATGTACACAGAACATGGCCCCCCCACACATGCGGGAATAGTTCTGCGGTGCATGAACTGTTTTATTTTGGGACTACTTATGTAAAATGAGATATAAAATATGGAATGATAATAAACTTACTTTGCTCCTTTAAAAGGCAATGTGAAATTATCGAGCTGTCAACAAGCCTGAGAATAGCGGGATAAATAACAACCATTCTACAAGGCGGCTGCTTGTGAAACAATAACATGGACCCAGCGAGCACACAGTGGCCATATCACTGTATATTTTGGTTCGTAATTTCTCTTTCTATTTTTCTATTTGATCCTGACACCTTGAAATTAGTAAACTGGATAATAAACATTCTTGGGGCACATGTTCAATGCTTGTCCCTTTATCTTGGTCTTCTTTGTGTGATTTAGAGGCAGGTGCAAAGCTACATTTCTTGTGCCAGGTCAAGTGACAAAAATAAAACAATAGGTTACACCTCAGTGGATCCAATCCTCATGGTGAATTCAGGGAAAAAAATACAAGTCTAAAGGTGGGAATTCTTCTCTATGTAGGGGGTGGAATGCCGCAAAGAACACTGATAGATTTCCTTTCAGTCCAGCACGACAAATGTGAGGCGCCGCCTCCTAAATTGGAAATGTCAACCCTCGCGAGCAGCCTCACTTCACTCAGGGGTAGAGAGCATGTACTTGTGTGAGTGAGTGAGTGAGTGAGAGAGTGAGAGAGAGAGAGAGAGAGAGAGAGAGAGAGAGAGAGAGAGAGAGAGAATATAAAAATGTTGTAGATATGGGAGTGTTAACAGTTTGAATGTTTAACTGAACAAGGAAAGTGTTTAATAAAAACAACTATTACCATAAAACTCCACACACCTCCAACACTCACATAGGGATTTAAATGGCCTGCATTTTCATGAGCAGCACTGATGATCACAGCCATTTGTTATTTTGCTTTACATACTGAAGTTTACAACAGAATGACTTGCATGTGTTAGTATTTTTTTTATTATTTTATTTTTTACAAATATAATTAGCCTTCTTTTCCCATCTCACTGTAGAATCAACACTAGTTTGTTTTTTTCCTTTGCTCAAACCAACCTGTAGACATACAAAAAACTACTATAGAAACTACAGAAATGTTTTTGTCTACATCTGTTTAGCTGGCAGACTCAGAATTAATGCAGTGCACGAAAAAAAAACAAACACTAGAATTATCTCTACTGTGCATTATGGATAATAACTTGAATATGTTTTTCCTCTACTGGCAAGCCACCTTCCATCTTTGCTGCTGCTGTTGTTTCCACTAGCCCACTGAGCTGTGTCAAGATTTGTTGACTGAAAAGAAAAAAAAAAGCTGTAGAAGAAAAAAAAAGCACACTCTGACCACCTTCCTGTAGAATATATATTCTGGTGCTTGTACTACAAGAAATGTGCAGCTATGTCTATTCTATGAAGACAAATTCCTTGTATGTGTAAATTTACTTGGCCAATAAAGCTTGACGCCGCTAGTATTGTGAGTTATGTACTTAGGAGAGTGAAAAAGCCAAGTTGGAGCCACATACTGCCCTTAAAAGACTTTAATTCAGTCAGGACTAGCCCAAAAAGTGAGGCAAATGCACCTTGTTGTTCTGAATTATTCTGACACTTAGATGAAGTAATAAAATATTACAGCACATGTGACAGCATGTGTTATTACAAGCTATGTGCAAAATCCCACATGAAAACAGCCTTCCACAAGAGTGTCCCGCAGCCCTTTGTGCTGCCTCTGGAGCCTGTAAATTCCTGGGTTAGTCATGCCTGATGGCAGTGCTTGTGGCGGCAGGACATTAGCAGCAGAGCTAGTGCCAGGGCACAGGGACAGGCGCAAAGGCCACGGTACGACGTACAGCATAAGATGGGATGGTGAAAAAAAAATTCCCCCTGGAGTCATGTGGAGTTACATGACAGATATCACAGTGCGGCACACAGACTTTCGCCTGCTGTAGATCCAATCTTTCTCTTTGCCGGCAGAAACACACATTCCACACTCCAGGGAGAGAGGAGGAGACATACCCAGCACAAGAACAAAATCATGAGTGGGGCATCTGAGACAGAAGGAGGGGCTGTGTGAACGTGACGGGAGTGTGCAGCATATCCATGTGGTCAAAAAAAGAAGAAAGCTAAGGAAATCATGGGGTGATATCTGTACAGATATCAGCAACACATCACGTTTACAGCAACACATCACATTTACTTATTTATCTTCCCACACCACCCAGGGCATCATTTAATACAGAGTAATGCATTCCAACCCTCCTAGCTCGGTGTCAATTCAAGTATCAGGTACTGGCTTCTTCCATTACAACAGCATGTATAAAATATAGTGCATTTAGTGGGGCATGATGATTGGTTGGTGTGGCATTCACATGTGCTCCATTATATGATGGTGGGAAGAGGGCAGCTAACAGTCACAGAGACTGCAGAAAGTGTTTTCTGCTCTGAGAGCATAAAGCAAAAACCCAGTAGTGGAGAAGAACAAGAAAAGGCAGGAGGACAGTAAGTGCTCTGCCATGAACAAGGAAGATGTACTATATTCACCTTATTACAGTATTAGTCTATGTGTTCTGACTCAGCTGCATCATTGCTCTATTAGCAATAGCATGTGTCTAGTGCATTTCTGCACACAAGACAGGACCGGATCCAGTGATGTTATCAGGAGTGATTTAGGTCAGCCCCACTGGCTATGGACTGTGCCGCTCCTCTCCCTGTTACACTGTATGCCAGAAGCTGACATAAACTATCTACTCCAGCAACTTGTCATATTAATGGTACAGTTATGTGAGCCTGCTCTAAGAGGCTGTCAGAAAAGATGTGTCTTTACAGTCATTTACTCCACCAGATTCTCCTGGTAGTTGTGGTGTGACGGTTATTACAGTGTGTTGGGGAAGAACCTGCCAGGCACCTGCCTTGGTCAGCTTTTAGAGCGATCTCTCACTTACCGATGTGCTTCCCGTACATGTGGTAATAAAAGCCAAAGCAGTACGCTGGAGGGTTAGTTATGCCGTAAGGGTTTTTCGGGGCCACGTTGAAGATGGGGCTCAGCAATCTGGCCTTGTCCCCTTCTTTCCGAGGTCGGGACGTTTCGATGTACATGTAGAAACCTGTCCAAAACATTAAATTACACAGATCAGCATTCCTGCTTACAAATTAATGGGAAAATATATATATATATATAAATTTAGTGTCTGATACCAGTCGTTTAATGCATGTCACAGTTTCGAAAAAAAAAAGTACATATTTGTTTATTAAAGTGCAAACATTATTAATGCAGTATTACAGGTTTATGACATATTAGAACAAGATAATATTTCAATGAATTCCTGCGTGTTTTTGTAAGTGTTTGTAAGACCTTTTACTCTGCCAAGATGAAAGCTTGTTTGGTAGCAGCTATGAAGCTTCCATTAGACATTTTTATAAGGTAATGTTCCTTTAACATAAAGGAAATTGAACAAACATCTTAGTTTTTAAATCAATTATGTTATGTTTTTCTAAATATTTGGCTTTACTAAACATATACATTCCCTCTGCTATTTAAGAAAAATAAGTACATTTAAAGACAAAATTCTTTTTTTGTTGTTGTTGCTTGCATGATAAAAATTTAATATAATGTATGCTACATTCCCCATTTCACCAACAGTGACCAGTAACAGCTGGCTTGCTGTGTTTGGGTAATTTTGTGCACTTCACATTTTGCAATGCTGAGAAGGTTATTGCAGCAGAAAGGGAGTTCAATATGAATGAGGTAGTGCAGGGTGAGGAGCAAGCCTAAAGTCAGAGGAGTCATTTCATAATTCATTGATTCCAGCAGCAGGCAAAAACAAAATGTGTGCTGGAAATTGGAGTCATCACTGAAAATCAGGTATATCATCACATTCATATTAAAATGTAACTTCATTTTGTACACACAATTTGACATGTTACTTTTTGTGAACAAATTATAAATGAACAGTGATGATCAAAAATGAATAAGAAGGAAATCCTCGTTATATTAGCATGCATCAACATTTTGTACTTCTCTTCATGTGGTTTAACAGCAACAGCTCTGATACAGGGAATTTCACTGTCAACAAGTGTAACAAGAGGCTACATGGAATCGGTTAGAAATACAGAAGCAGTTTGAGAAGGAATAAACTTAATGTTACTTTCACTGCTTCATGAAGTATTTTTCACAGTAATTATTTTTACAGTTTTATTAGTTTATTGGTCATTATTTTATTAGTTTTTTTTAATACCCTTGACATCTGCTGAATTTTCTGGGGGTGACCATTAACATAATTTGGCCTCATATGTTTAATTCTGCCCTCTCCAGGGTGTATTCCCACCTTGTGCCCAATGATTCCAGGAAGGCTCTGGACCCACTGTGACCCTGAACTGGATAAGCGCTTACAGATAATGGATGGATGGATGGATGGATGTTTAATTCTTCCATCAAATACATTAATTACCAAGCAAAAAATTAAGTTTAAACAAACAAAGCTGCATTTTTCCACATGTTTTCATCCGCAAGACATGTCATTTGATATGGGGTGTGTAATCATTTACTTACACCTATGCATAAGGCAATGGGAAGCAAGGAAATGTATATATATATACATAATACATAATATATCTTACATTTTGTACCAAAGTGTATATTATTGCAAGAGAAATGAAGGAAAAATACAGAGAAAGTGTACGACAATTATAAGAAATATTGCTTCCTTCCCCTGCTAGAGGAAGAGTTTTACCCCTCCTGCCTTTCCTCCTGACAACTCCGCACTGCTTTCTGCTCTGTGAAGCACTTCTCACCTCCCCAGGTGAACGTGCATTGATGTGAACTGTTACCTGCTCCCAGGCTCTCTTCACTTCATCAAGTCAAGGAGGGGGTTTGGCACTTCCAAATATTTGCTTATGTTGGGCTTGCACTTCATGCACAAGCACCTCGGTCACCTCCAGCTTCAAGTGCTTTTTTGCACTGCTGCTCTAACTGAACTATTTTCATGATGCTCCATTGCACAATGCTTTCAGATATGTTCGATGAAAAAAAAAAGTCAAGAACTGCCTACTTTAAAATATTTTCTGAGTATATATGTAAAGTACTCAGAATTACGTCTGTGTAAGAAGTCTTGGATATTTCTATTATAACGCCTTTTGTTCCTAGCATGTATGGACACATTAATCAAAAATTGTGTACCTTGCTCAGAAATGAAGATATGTATAGAGTGGAGAGTACAAAATTCAGTGACCACCTTTTTATTTATCTAGTCAAGGTAGTATTGTTCAGTTATTCATTTTTCAATGTCTGAAAAAACAAACAAAAAACCCCGAAAAACTGGAAATTACACTAAACATCCAACATGTCATTGCTGTCTAATTAAAAACTCAATTTTTAGCGGTTTTCACTTTTTTACATGTGTCAAATGTGAGTATTAATCTCCATATGTTCATAGAAGGTAATATCAAAATGACCAATGAAAACCTGAAAAATCACAGTTTCTTTAACAAGTATCTCCATGAAAAATACGTATCTCCCCGTGTTTTGTCCGTACTTATATTTGCTGTCTACAATACACGGGTCTGCCTGGGTGGGCCTAGGATTACCCAAATTAGACCAAGGCCCACCCAGTCAGCCAGAGCTAATTCCCTGCATGGGAGATCATGTGTGCAGACACATTCTCCTTTCTGAGTATTCTGCACAAATGCACATTCAGATCTGGACCCCAAGGCAACGTGATTAGTGTCGCCAACCGTCCCATATTTGGACACTACAAGCCGGTACTGAAGGCGCTTTATTCTATATTTTTGAGGTGATACTGTTAAGTGGATTATTTTTTGAGACCGACAGACAAGCTCTGCACCTCTCCCTCAGACAGAGTGAGGAGCTAATACTCCACAGCACGACAGAGAATGCGCTTCTCATTGGCTGTCACTTTTACTTAGCCAGTCAGCATCCAATGGAGTCACAGTCCCTCCCACAGGGGGTTGTTTTGCAGCGGCGCCGAGAGCCTCAGGGCAGAGCTGAAACACTGGGAACTTGAAGCTCTGCTTTTAGATAGAACTAATGTTAGCATCGTGTCCTGAAGAAATCACATTACAATTATACAGTTATAATTATTATACTTTTCCTTAATAAATGTGGTCAATTTTAAACTAATTCAGCATTTTCCCCTGTTTCGTATAGGTTATTAAAAACGATCAATAATTATTCATATTGAGTGAAATTAAATACATTTTCAGGAGTATAGTTTTCAGCTCTATTGCTCAGCCCCACTTAAGAATAAAATATTTTTAATCATCTTCTTTCTTAATTTCTGTGGACTTCACAGGCATTTTAACTGTTATTATAATCCATGTGGCATAAAGATGGTGGAAGTCACTGGAGAACAACCATGCAGTAACAGGTGGACCATCAACATTGGTAACTATAAGTTCAAAACTATATGAAGGTTTTCAAATCAAAATCATGACACTTTTGCTATACATAGGTTTTTTTGGAATGATTAGACGAACCATGAATGAGAATACTCAGTGAGATGCAGTAAATCCAAGTCTACCAAGACTCTTCCATCCTGCATTGGATGTTGAATCAGACTAAAATCTTGATGTATAGCTGAATACCTGTTATAGCTGTTTACCACAAATCTCAGTATATATGTACAAAATAATATGTAACATACATACACACAGGATACATCTATCCTTCACTGTTCTCAGAGTTCAGAGTTGGATGATAGAAACATGTTTCAAATGCATTAATCATGATTCCTCGTACTCCCCTCCAGCAGGACTACAGAGGCACTTCAAACCATTCTACTCTGAGTTTGGGAGGAGGAAGGTGGGCGCTGAAGGCCCTCCAGCCAAAATCAAATAGAATTTCTTCTTCTACTGAATTTGATATGGGATAATTACAACCCATGGAGGACTTTTGATGGTAATGAAATGTTGGACAGTTTTGAGCCATTAGGATGATTAAAGCAAATGTATTATTTACAACATCAGCTGCTGCTGCATTCCCATAAAAGCCACAATCACCAGCTTGCCTCCCTCCAGACCTCCCCCTACCCTTCCCCTTCCCCTCACTATCAAAAGCCTCTTTGTGGACGTGTCAATAAATGGAGGTCAGACTGAATTACGGTTGTAACTGGCAAGTGCCCCCCCCCCCCATCCTCTCTTTCAAGTTACTTTCAAAACCATTACTGCATGTTGGAGGCAGTTTTGGTTTAAGTCAAGAATTATGCGCATAATATGTACAGCTGGGATTTGTCCAAATGAAATTGCTGAATGGCATTCGGAAGTTAACAAGAATTCATTCTGGGATGCTGATGACTTTATTGAAACACAACCCAGCTTGCCCACAAAATAAAGGATGAAACACTAACGTGTTTACATGCTGACATTGAAAAATTGTGGAACTGGCAATGGTACATGACATAGTGGCATGCAGCACTGTAAATATAGCAATGGTGACTGCATCATTGCCTGTGTAGTGTGTTGAATATAGTTTTTCTGTACATAAAAGTTTCATTTATTCATTGTCTGTAACAGCTTATTAAATTCAGGGTCGCGTTGGGTCCAGAGCCTACCCGGAATCACTGGGTGCAGGGCTGGGAACACACCCTGGAGGGGGCTCCAGTCCTTCACACACACAGTCACACCTACAGACACTTTTGAGTCACCAATCCACCTACTAACGTGTGTTTTTGGACTGTGGGAGAAAACTGGAGCACCTGGAGGAAACCCACACGGACACAGGGAGAACACATGGCAGGGAGAACTCCTCACGGATAGTCACCCTGAGCGAGACTTGAACTCACATTTCTTTACAATTTTGTCTTACTGTAAACAATGAGTTAAACAGGTATGTAGGGGCTTTAACTATAAATAACAGCCAGTTAGAAAAACAAAACAAACAAATAAGGCAACACTTTTACACTTGGTGAGTTATTTTTTGAGGAAAATGATTGAATATTCCATATCTGTGGTAAAAATGTGTGGCAAAATATGTGAACATTTTTAGTATCTCGTGTGACCCCCTTAGCAATAACTGTAACTAAACGTTTCTGATAATTGTTGATTAGTCCTGCACATCAGCTTGGAGCCCATTCCTCTGTACAGAACAACCACAACACATGATGACTAAAGCAACATTTCTGCATGTCTTCATGTCCGGTTATTTAGATGTCGTATCAACAATGACATTCAGTAAAATTTGACTGAAATATCTGGTTTGGTGTTCATATACTGCCAACATGTAAACACAGCAAAATGACTGCTGAGATGATGACGGCCATCCAAGGTGTTAGGCAGTGCTTAGATTGTGTACATACCTTGTTTTGAACCTGAGCGGTCAACACTAGGCCCTGTGTTTGGAGTGTACTTCGTGTCCCGTGTGGCGGCACTGTGTCTCGTCCAATCAAAGTTGTCGTTCTTGTCCTGAGTGAACATGCAAATGGGCTCCTCCTCAAAACTGCAGTGAAACTCCCCTGACAAGGAAAACACTATCATTTAGGAGCATTCCAAAACACACACATCATCAAGACTTCAACAAGGACTTACTTAATCGTGTTTAACTTCCTAAATCACACGGACAAACCTTTACAACCACAAAGAGGTGGAGGGAAAAAAAGAACAATCAATACAATCAATCCAAGTCACTGGCAAACAGTTTAAAGGCCTGTCCAGCCTTTTTTCACAGCACTGGTGAGGGGCTATTGGAATTCCGCTCAAACTCCTCATGATAAATATTCATTGATTTTATTAAAACGTAGCTGGGAGCAGTGTGGAGTGGTGACCTTCAGAGAGGTGGGATCTGGGGGGGTGGGGTGGAGGGGTTTACACAGGTAGCACAGAGATGTGTATAACTCTCCGGTAAGAGAGTGTGATAGTCTGGGCTCTTGACTCTTGCCCACCTTCAGGCCTCAGTATTTAAATAGGGGTTTTGGCCCTGGCAGCACTGCTAACACCTCTCCCTCTCCCCATTGGAGGTCAGGTGAGCTGCCTGCAATCTCTACTGCACAAGGAACAGGGATAAGATGGAGCTCTGCTGGAAAATAGTGACAGGGGCTTCGTGGAGACACATGTTGCTGCACGCAGACATTTCACTTATTGTAGCATCAACAGCTGACCAACAAAGATCATAAAAACAACAGTACACATTTTTAGACTCAGGGTTAGAATACAATAATAAGTTAAATACTCACTCAGATGTGGATTAATGGGAGCTGAAAAGAGAGAAATGGAAAATACTTCATAATCAGTTCTTAGGAACTGCACAAAATCAACATTCAGTTTGTAAAGGTTTAATGAACAGACTTAAATTTGAAGCAACTTTTTAAAATATACCGCACTGTAAAAAGTTCACAGATCACATTTGATTTATTTCATTTCCCATCAACATGGCCAGCACCTACTGTTCATGCTTTAAAGTTAATTTACTTGGGTAACTAAGAAGAAAGTCAACAGATAAAAGGGAAATATCAGGAATCTGCCAAACTGGAATTCAAATAATGATTAAAAAATGTTATAATTAAAAAAATAATAATAAATTAAAAATAAAAGAGAAAATGAACCTCTAATAAAAATACAAGAATTGGCAGCCCTACAAAACTGTTTCAAATCAGATAAAACTGCTCTTAAATCTTTTATCTTTGTGAAAATCTAGCATCAATCTTGCATCAGACCTTAATACACTCTAATGTTTTCTGTCCATCTTTCCACAGTTCCACAGACAACTCAAAGATAACTGAAAGGATGTGTTGCTGTGAATGATGAATTTGGATATATATATATATATATATATTTTATATATAACATTTTGAAGCAATACAAATTCCCATAAAGGTACAGAGTAGACACAACATTTATCTTACTAACTTAATTGTAGTGTGGATAGAAATAGTGTAAAATGAGACAAAACATTCCATGAAAGCCAAATATTTTCTTGATATTTTAAATAAATGTTTATGTTTATGAAATTGTAAGTCAGCACACACTATACTAAACAGAACAATTGTTGTCCCCTAACATGAAACCTGCCTTGATTTTGACTGCAGACACTGCATTTTCCTTCCTTCAAATTACCAATCATCAGTGTTGTGCTGCATTAAATGACGCCTATTTCTCAAGCGGAACATAAATTAATTATTGTAAGCACAAGAAGGGTGTGATGTAATTAAATGAAATACAGGGAGGAGGAAATACAAAGATCCATTAATAAGCTCCATAAACTGATATAATGAGGCGTTAAAAAGTTCACTGAAAATTGCACAAAAATAAAAACAAGTCAATGGATTAAATGTGACAGTCAAAGTTGTTTTAGAATTGGCTTTAATCACAGTACAACACAATAAAAAGTTTAAATCCAACTTTAATTACTCACATCCCAAGCTCCACAGCCTAAACCTCCTAAGAGTTCTGTATGAATTATGATAAACCGGGTATACATTTTTACAATGACCATTTTGTGACCATTTATAAAATGATTTATTAGAACAGCAGCAGTCAGGAGTAAAGCAGTATATCCACCATCACCCATGTAACAGCAGCATATACTGGGAATGAGTTGTTGTTGCTGAATATTTAGCCGTATACTAAGAGTGGCATTTGTATTCTTAATTAACTCTGGTGAAAGTCGTCTTTGCAGCAGTTCATTGACCACTATGTGAATAAACTGTTGTTACTCACAAATGAATCCAGAACAAGTTCTCCACTGAGAACCATGCTGGTTGGATCCTTGAAGCATTGAATTATCATAACGAATAAAAATTTTAATGATTTCCTGATGTTAGCTGTCCTATTACTATTCTGTGCACAGATTCGAGTATATACAGCACACAGAGAAGCATTTGCAAATGTGCACTCATGCATTTCAAAGCAGCTACTGCTCAATATACAGTCCTCATTGATAAAATAAGAGGGATACAGCAATAGAAAACAAGCTAAAGGTCAAGGGTACAAAAACGCTGTTTGTTTCAATAAGTCAGGTAGCCCCACAGTAATTTCTTTCACAGAGTAAATACAATCTGCACTGTCAAGAAGATGCATGGGCTTTTTAATGATCGATTCCTGCCATACTGAGTAAATGCAGTACATCGGCTTAAACCAAAAACTTTGTTACCGTGGCATGATTTATGAAATGCTTTAGAGCATGGGAAATATTGATTTCAATCCACTCAATTAAACCAGCTAATAACAAATCATTCCCACAAAGCTAACATGTGTAAAAGAATATTGCTAAAGATCTACACCTATCTTTGTTTGT
Source organism: Hoplias malabaricus (assembly GCF_029633855.1). Lineage (NCBI taxonomy): Eukaryota > Metazoa > Chordata > Actinopteri > Characiformes > Erythrinidae > Hoplias > Hoplias malabaricus. Next base: position 16,529,627 of record NC_089806.1, on the reverse strand, counting down.
GTGAGTGTGTGTGTGTGTGTGTGTGTGTGTGTGAAAGAGAGAGAGAGAGAGAGAGTGAGAGAGAGAGAGAGAGATGAGTGTGAAAGTGTCAGAGAGGAGGGAGGGAAAGAGAAGTGCATGAGTGTGTATGAGAGTGAATGACAGTGAGAGAGAGAGGGAGAGAGAGAGAGAGAGAGAGAGAGAGAGAGGGAGAGAGAGAGAGAGAGAGAGAGAGAGAGAGAGAGAGAGAGAGAGAGAGAGAGAGAGAGAGAAGGAGTATGTGTGTCCTGCATGATTCATTGGCAAGATTATGAGGGATAAAATAGTGAAGTCTTTAAAATGCACATGCCATTTCCATATCTTAGAGGTTTTCAGCTATGGGTGGCATGAGAGAGCATGACGCACACCTCTCTCTCCTCTGTCCTCACATGCACTTTCAGGGCTATGTACATCTTACATATCCACAAAGACAAACAAGTCAAAGTCACGATCATTTTCATTCTGTTAAAATTCAATGTTAAAGCGTTTTCTTACAACAAAGTTACTCAGTTTAAATGTAAAATGTATTAGCTAAACTTTGTGGAAATATACTTGCCCTGAAAATCATATTTTGGACTAAATGTAAACATAGCACAAAAAAGTAAGGAAAATTGTGTTTGGTATTTCTTTGTTATAACAATGATTCTTGGCAATAAAACATATACCGCTAGAAAGCCTGTTAATTTCCCTTTTAAGTGGTGCCACATTTGTAAGGAACAGGCATTTGTGGGATTAGCAGCAAAGCTGAGCTTATTCTGCCATTGACTCGTTTGGTGTGTGGTGGACTGGATGATTGAAGTTTGAAGAAGCAAGACATATTGACAATTTAACAATTCATCCATTTAACAAACAGGAGCCTCAGTAGCGTGTGGAAGCACCATACACAGCCACAACAGCCTGGCACCCCCTCCTCATGTTGGTCACCAGCCTGGTCACACACTGCTGTGGGATGGCATCCCATTCTTCAACCAGCATTTGTCGCAAGTCAGAAGACATGGTTGTGTTGGTCACTCTGGCATGAACAGCATGCCCAAGCTGATCCCACAAGTGTTTTAATGGGGTTGAGGTCAGGACGCTGGCAGGCCATTCCTTCCTCTCCACTCCCACATTCTGGAGGTAGTCTCTGATAAACACCGCTCTGTGGGACGAGCGTTGTCTTTTTGGAGGATAGAGTTTGGTCCCAGACTGTGGAGATATGGGATTGCCACTGGTTGCAGGATTTCATCATGATATCTCTCTGCATTGAGATTGCCTCCAAAGATGACAAGCCACGTTTTTCCAGTGAGGGAGATGCCGCCCCACACTATCACACAGAATAAGGTGTTTGGCATTGGCAGTTAGGACTTGGCAAATTTTTTATGGGTGCAACCCACATACTCAGCTCTACTGCTCATCCCACAAATGCATGTTACTTACAAATATGATACCATTTAAAAGGTAAAATAACAGGCTTTTCAACAGTATATGACTTATTTCCAAGATGCATTGTTACAAAAAAGAAATAATCTACTATGTATATTTTAAAAAATGCCATGCTAGTCATGCATATAGGAGACCTGCTCTATGAAGGACTACAAAGCAGTAGATTACAATTCTTCATTTGATTTCAAGTGAGCTACACTTTACAGAACCGTTCATAAATATTATTATTTATGGTGGTAGAAAACAGCCTTGAGTCATATGCAATCTGTCAAAATGTTCCTTTTATAAAAAGCCAAATTATATCAAGGGACCAGGTTCTACATGCACTATTGCCTTCATAGTGTTTCTATGAGGCTTTGCTTTAGGCCTCGAATAAGCCACTCGACGCAAAATTCTCTTAAATATTTAAATGGCTCCATCCAAGATCTGACCACAAATGAATATGAGGCACTTTTGTGTAGCATATGGAGTGCAGCTGTGCTAAATATAGCATTCCGTTAATGGTCTTGTTCCCCTTAACCACAGCGACAAAGCAATCAACATAAGTGTTCAGAGAACAGCAAGTCTTCAAGAAACATTACAAAAAGTGGATTTATGTGAAAACAACTGCTGTGTGTTTCTTGACATGGCTATGCCTGTTAAATTCATGTATCTGGCTCATCTACATCTGTTTTATCAGCTGTTTTTTAGTGAGGTCATGCTTTCTTCCGTTTTAATTCAGGTGAAATTTTAGATGAGCAGGTTCTCGTGAATCATTTTATGACCGTATGATGTATATTACTATGGTTACATTTGATACAATCTAGAAAATAGGTTTTTAACCTATACCTTATTAAACAAAGTTCTGTATCGCTGCATTATGCGACATGCTATAATTATTTTAACAAATTACTCCATCCCCTCATGGTTAGTACATATAGAACACTGCACAGTGCATGCTTCTTTAAAACACACCCTGTTTACCTCTGTTTTTTCCATGAAACTAGCATGTGGATTGTACCCTGATAAGATTTTTACAACATGCATTACTTGTTATTCAGTAGTATGTCCAAATTGTGGTTAGGCAATGTCGTAATATACAATTCAGCTCATTGTTTCATCTGAAGACCAGCCGTGTACATCCTCCATAATTAGCCTTACATTATAATGTTCTGCATTGTGCAGGGTTTTGTTTGTTGACTGTGACTTGAAAAGATGGCTTTTTCACACCTGCTAATGTCGGGCTAAAACGCATCTCAGACCAGCTCCTAAAATGTTTAAGCAAATATGTTTTAAACGCATCTTGGGTGCATTTACACCTGTATTTATATTTGAATGATCTCTATCCAGATAAAATCATGATATTCAAGATGGAAGAGATAACCAGGTATAAACAGTGTTAAACTTAGAACAGGCGCCATTTACCATGATTGTATTTATGTTTATTAGCAGTTATATTTCCAGCCACTATGATATTTCTATAATTATGCACCACTGCATTCTTAATTCATATACAGAGATAAACCAATTTCAATTATGCAGCTGACATATCTTCACCAAATGTACATTTTCCTTTATTGTTAAAGCAAACCTTGGAAATCAGTGTATGGTAAAGATGTTGGAAAATGATGGTGATAGTTAGACCTTACATTACATTCCCTAGTTTTAGACTTCCAACACTTGCAATTGAAAAATACCAAAAGTTGTCCCAAATGACCTACAGATCCTCACACCCAGATGCACCAAATTTTCATGCATTGATATGACAACTGATTGTGGAATTCTGCAAAAGGGGATTATTTTATGTCTGTGGCTAAAAGCTTAGATAAGCAAGGACAAGCAGATGGCATGATTTATCCTAAACGCCGGATCTGAGGCCTTTTTTTTTTTTTTTTTTTTTTTTTTACCAACATCATACACTGTATAATGCACTTCACATGGACAAAGAGACAGACATCTAAGCCTTTAGAGAGCCTTCATGAACACAAGAATCATGCCACAATTCACACTGAAGTGTTTTGACTGCAGCAACAATGCAGACTACAAAGATACTTGTCATTCATGTTACAAAAGAGCATTTGCTGGGGCAAAGTGTCAGTCTTTAGCAATGCAACCATCAGCCCTTACAATTATTCCTCTAAAGATCATTTCTACATTTCTAAAAATTCTATCTCAAGGACAAAAAAAAACTTCATGAAATTGATGCAGTCCTTTCCATTCTACAAAGGAATCACACCAAATGATAAAAGAAAAAGAACACCTCACTATCTATTGCTTCTCTGTGGCATCAGAGCAAAAGTGAGGAAGTGAAAAAGAGGTACCCTGTCTCGTGTGCACTATATGTAGAGGAATACTTCAGCTACACACAGAGAGAACCAAATGCTCTATTAATAAGGGCTGCAAATGACATTCTAGAGATTCAGAATTCATGGAATTTCTCTAAAGATAAAAAGAAAATCTTCAATAACTCAAGTCTCGTTGTGGTTGATAGCAATCCCTAAAATGGTATAATCCAATGTGTTCTGCATTTTAGAAATAAATCCAAACTTAACATGAAATGTCATCCTTCTGGTATAAACTTCAATCGACAAAATATTTGGATATTTTTATGTGTTTCTGAAACTGCTCATTGTAATGTCATAGTCCTTTGTGCACTTAGAGCATTTCAACAAGAGAAGAGATTAACTGGTAACCTATTTGGAACACCATAATCTAACAACAAAAGGCACATCTATCAAAAGTGCACAAATACCCAGCTCAGACAGTCTTAGTTTTCTCTGTGTAAGGCTGGAGAGACTCAGATGTGTTTTTCTTAAAAGAGAACCAACAATGAAAAGAATGATTCCTCACTTTTACTATTTTGAACAAACAATTCTTTTTAGGTGATAATCTGAGGAGATTAGGTTTGATAATCCACTTGCATAAGGAAGGGGAAAGAAAGTATAATAACAAAAAATAAAAACTAAAAAATTTTAAAATAGAAAAATGGCGCTCCTGACAATATTGCATGTCCTGGTAGACAACCAAAATGGTCATTACAACATAAACACAACATAAAACATGTTTAAGATTTCATCAGAAGCAAATTTCACAGAAATAATGGAACCTGCTATAATAAACAAATATCAAAATTAATACTAAATTATATTGCATGTTGTTTTTGTCATACAATCAATTACAGAATGTAGCATATTTACACACACACACACACACATTACATTATTTGAACACAGACAGGATTGAACACAGACAGGATACTGGTGAATATCTTTCATAATAACAGTGCCCTTCAGGTGGATGATGTGGTATTGTTGCACTGCATTATTGGCTGGTGTTGCAAAAACCTAACACAGTCTGAGTACAATCTAATTCAGTCTCCAGGTGCTGAGCTCTGAAATCTAGTGCTCTTTTCTGTCGCCCCGATTTATTTAGAAAAAAAAAAAGATATAATTCATTATAGATTTTAAAAAAATGTCTACACTGAAACTCTGCAGCTGTACAGCCAAGCTACCAAAATACACAAAGCTGACATTTTCAAATGTCTTCAGCTCAAAACCTGGCATTTTGTATTAGTGACAAGCAGCTTTGAGAGGATGCACCCAAGATGCAGAGTTAAAAATGTTGGCCGGTTTTCCCCTTGAATATCTCAACGTGTTCACACATTTAGATCATGTTTTTTTTTTTTTTTTAATATTGCTACTTTATGTAGGCAAATCATTGTAGCATTAAATCAAGAAAGGTTTCTCAGTGTCACACCCAAGTTTTCTTCTCTGTCTCATTAGGAAATCCCATTTTAAGTTATCATCTATTTTGCAATATTTTTTAATCATGCTCCCAGGTACAACATCTAAACATTGTAAGCTTGATCCCCTGTGATGCCATAGCCAACTCTGGCCAAGAATTTTAAATTTAAATATACAAATATGGTGCTTGTCACAGTTTTAATCTATGATGGAGTTTTAGGGCCACAGCATTGAAAAAAAAAAAAAAGAGATTCCGAGATTAAAGTCAGAATTCAGAGAAAAAACTCGGAATAATTCTGAGAAAAAAGTCAGAATTATTCTGAGAAAAAAAGTCGGAATAATTCTGAGAAAAAAAGTCGGAATAATTCTGAGAAAAAAAGTCGGAATAATTCTGAGAAAAAATCTCGGAATAATTCTGAGAAAAAAAGTCGGAATAATTCTGATAAAAAAACTCGGAATAATTAGCTGCGTATAATGGAGCAGACACACTGTAACTGTGGAATGTAGTGTGTTGCTTAAGTCATGCTATGGTATAGATTTCAGGAATAAACACTCTTCTCTTCCACATCAGGGCCACAGTGTGATTAGTGTTTAAACCCTCAATCAGTGCACGGACCCATGGCATGTAGTTTCACATGATACAATTAATGATCACGAAAATGATGGATCCAGAGCGAATAGAACTCCAGCGCCCACGAGGCTCCAATCGCGTTCAAAAAACGCTCGGACTCGTACAAAAAAACTAAAGCTTTATGCATGAATTATTTATTAAACACATTCACACGACATGACGCAGCCCCTGACTGAGATGCATAAAGGCTTTAGTTTTTTGCCGGAGTTCTACTCTGTTATACTGTGTCTGCTCCATTATACGCAGCAAATTATTCTGAGATTTTTTCTCAGAATTATTCCGAGTTTTTTTCTCAGAGTTTTCCACGCTGTGGCCCTAAAACTCCGTCGTATTAATCTGATAATGTTCTTTTGAAAAATAAAAATGGCAGCATTTAATTAAACTGAAAAAATAAAAGCACTCCAGTATGTGTGTATTGTACACACCAATCAACAATAACATTATGATCACCTCTTTATTTCTACACTTACTCTCCATTCCCCTAGTTCCAAGTGAAGAAATAACAAGGTGGTCATAATGTTGATTTGAATTGATTGGTGGATTGGTTAAAGTGTGAATGCTTTTTACATTCCAAATGTTTATTTGACACAATAACATTATAAATACCAGTCTGATATAAAGGTTAATTATATAAAAATGATTCAAAATCATTTTCCACAAAAAATACTTGACCCTATTTTGGAGAAAGTTCATCAGGAGCAATGAGTAGGAATATAACAGATAAAATTTAAAAATCATCCAAATCAAAGCAAAATGTTGGGTTGGTCAATTATTTGAAAATGAATCTAAAGTGACATTCAGAACTTCTAATCAATATATCCTTGTCTATATGTTATTCTGCCCCATCCAATCTGCCACATGGAGGTGACATGGAGGAGAACTTAAACACAGAGGCCAACCGAGCAACTTGTATCAAATTATTTATATTCATTCATTCATTCATTATCTGTAACCGCTTATCCAATTCAGGGTCGCCGTGGGTCCAGAGCCTACCTGAAATCATTGGGCGCAAGGCGGGAATACACCCTGGAAGGGGCGCCAGTCCTTCACAGGGCAAATTATTTATATTACAAAAATTAATTAAAAAATAATGGAATTAATTCTTTATCACTTGAAAGAAAAAGACAACAACGTGCAGTAAACATTAATAAATTAAAGAAAGTCAGTATTATATGTGACAACCATTTGATTTTTTTCCCTTAGATACAGTTTATACAGTTTTATAAAAAAAAAATAATAATAATAAAATGGCAGTTTTACTGAGTGTCTTGGAGAATCTGCCACAGTTCTTTTAAGAAGCTGCATTGTCACACTTCTTTTTTCATGCAAAAACTCAGGAGCCTTCATTATGGTTTTTTTTTTTAATTAAAAGTAACCTCTTTAATAAGTTGCTTTCTTTACAGACATACAATTATTTGTAACATTATTATTATTATTATTGGTAAAGTAAATTTAAAAAGTTTTTGTACTGACTCAATAATGCAGAATTTATAAAATAAATATCTATAACCGAACTTGTACTCAAAAAATAGGGTGCTTAAAACTTTTGCGCAGTACTGTACATTACAGTATAATATCATGTTTACAATCAGCTAGGGTTAGGGTTAGAGGAAATGTGCATATGCGATTAATCGAGTAACTTTATCAAGATATTGTTTTTAATAAAAATTAATCATTTTACCAAATTTGGCCATAATGTCCCCCCATAGATCACTGTTTTTAAATAACCTAGTGACATATTAGCGATTTAATTAGCAGATGTAAACATTGAGTTCAGAAGGTAGAATACATTTCTCACTCTTACCGTCTCTCTCTAACACACACAGCTACACACACACACACACACACACACACACACACACACACACACACACACATATAAACAAACAAAGAGCTGCTGTAAGTTATGTACATATGATATTTTAGGATTTTCTCACCACTGTTTTGCTAGGCATAATTCACTGATAATGATCAATATGTAATCTTATTCTCCTCAAGACTTTGCCTGTAACAACCAGTTTCTGTAGAAGCATTAACCTGTATCAAATGCTGAAAAAGACATTCAAGGTGTATTCTTTTTGGTAATGCACTACAAGAGCTGCTTGCATTTGGAATTATTCATTTATTGTCTGTAAAAAATTGTCTGCAAAACCTTCTCTCTGTTTGTGTTGTTTTTTCATTCTTGAACAAAACCTTATTTTCTAGGTTGCGTTAACGTTTCTTGATCAATGAATATTTCCAATGTATTGGGAAAAAATAAGTATGTCTTCAGTATGTTTTTTTTTTCCTGGCAAGTTTCCATTTTTGAAATACAAGGTTCTGTCATGACAGTTATAATATGTTGGAGTTCAGAGAATATATTTCTTTACACAAATCCATATAGGTTTAAGCATGACAAAGCAAAATTAATAAGTAATGCATTTATTTTCTTTCCTTCATTTCAGTTTAAAGTTATCAGTTCAAAATGATCCAGAATTTGGCCAGTTGGATGCATTCATTGCTGACACAGGTGTTCAATTGCATGCATAAAGCTTGTTTAATCTTCATAGAAAAGCATTGGCAAAAGAATTGAACTGGGATTCTCTGAGGCAGCTGCACATAAGCCTAAGGTTACCATACTCAGTGCCAAGCATCAAATAGAAGGGTATAAATCTTCACCCAGCACCAGGCTGTGCAGCAGAGGAACTGTTCTCTGGAGTGATTGAGCACTGTCCAATCTGGGTTGTGATCCAAAAGCAATCAGTCCCTATCCTCAAACATCAGTCCCTGTCTTCACTAATGTTTATGTACCTGAATGCAATCAAATCCTCACAACAATTTTCCAATATCCATTCTAAAGCCTTCTTGTTGAAATAGAGACTAATACTGCAACGAAAGAGGACATACCCTTGTAATACCTTTGATTCCTTAAAAAGAAATTTGGATGAGCATATTTAAACAAATTTTGCACATGATTTACAAACAGTAACAAACAAAATACATTTACTAGCATATCAACATTAGTGCTCTATTAATTCAACATATTAAATCAACCAGGTGAATAAACCATCAATCGTATCTATCTTAAATAATTTGAATACAAAGCTTTGCTACAGTTACACAACAACTCTTCTGATGTGAATTGGCTTGGCTTCCTAATTTGCCAATCCACCTTATATGGTGCAGAAACTATATTCTAGCAATCTGCAACTGCTGCAGCATTTAAGGTAGAATGAAAAGTCTTAAGAACTCCAGCTTAAACTGTCAATAGCTGGTATTTATATAGCTGGTGAGTTTGTTCTACAATGATGACAACAAGAGTCAATTGCATGTGTCCACAAAACATTTGACGACAAAAACCGGTGAGAATTTCTCACCTCGGTTTGTTTGTTGCAGTATCACTTTAAACTTAACCACTGTGGCTACAAGTTGCCACCTCATAAGCAATGAAAGGCCTTTTGGCATGTGCACTGAAATGAAAATTCTTCACTGAAATGGAACTTAAATTCAGGATGCAATTCAGCTGAAATTGCTGCACAAAAATACATTGTCACCAATGTGACCAGATCTCTCCAGCCCAACTTATATGTTGCTTTCAAAGTATATGTATGTGCTTTGAAGGTATGTGGTGGTCTACAGATAACACTCACCACTGTAGGTGACCATCCTGATGGTAGAGTCCCCCTCTCCGAATCGTGTGATGGGAGTGAGCCGCACCTCGTAGGCCTCAGGTCTGATGAGCTCTGTCAGGTTGTAGGTGATGAGCTCTCCTTTTTGAATGTTCCCTTCCACAGGAATCTCCTGCTCCCACCACCTCTGCTGCCCAGTCTGACAAACAGCAGTAAATTTATTGTGCTGTAATTACTATTATGATGATGATAATCACACAATTAAACACAATTACTCAATTTAACAAAGAGAATTAATGAACCACCCTAATAAACCCTTTAGTGATGATAATAATAATAATAATAATAATAATAATAATAATCTCAAATTATTTTACCATCTTAAAAAAAACAAGCAGTAGATAATGTTTTATTTTAAGAAACACATATATGTGAACTACAGAGAACCATAAAGGATGACCTCTTTCCAAATACTCTCTAGAATGTCCACAGTAAAGGAGACAACATATTCTTAGATTTCCACAGGAACACTCCATCATAATTTATACCATGACAGCCATAACTAAATATAATTATAGATTGCATTATTTTACTCATGCATTCATGGTAAAACATTATTTTCTTTGTGAATGCTTTCCTTCTCAATGCTGCATTTATGGCCTCCACAGAAATGCTGTACGACGAACAAGCCTCAGAAGCCTGTCATGACTGCAGTAGTCTATGGCCTTGTGGTGAGGAACAAGTGCTAGATGAGGCAGAGCATGTCTCCAGCTGGAGGACATAAAAACACTGCATCACCAGAGGATCAATTGTTCCTTTCAGACATGGCAGATGATGGTTCATCACAAGGCCAAGCAGAACCCAGATTGTGGAGAAAAAACCTTTCATTAAACCACAGTGCACAACTCTCAAAGAGGCATGCAGACCCAACTATTCTGGAGGTCTGCAGAACTGCATTACAATGGAATATGTCTTGAAAAGGCAATTGCTCTTGATGATAGTCTTTTGATTGGAACAGGAGCGTGGAAAAGAAAAAATTGCAAAAACAAATTCCTGAAGAGACCACCACTTATTCACTTTCTCAGAACAGAACCAGGCTTCAGAGGAAATTAACCCTTTGAAACTGGTGAAAAAAGCAAGTAACAGATTATTGTACCTCAGCCTAAAGCATCGGTGTACTATCAAAACTCATCAACAGACATTCAGGGGGGTCTTGTCTGGTTAGATGTTATTAGATGAGTGCGGTAGTTGAAGTTAATGTTTTAGCACATATAATGCCTCCCTGTTCTGCACATGAGCATTATCTGCGCAGAAATGATCTATTTGCAAACAGAACTATTTGTTCTGTTTTGGTTCCTGGTTGCATTACTCCTGTAATCCTCCTGCCCTCATGTTCCCTTGGTCATGTGACCATTCTTCCCTTGTGCCATGTGTCTTGATTAGGTTCCAGCTGTGTCTTGTATTGTATTTCTTTTTATAGCTTTATTTATCTTTTGTGCTGGTTCTGTTTTATTTTTTCTTATTTTACTTTTGTTTTAGGCCTCATCTAGGTCTTTGTATCTTTTTTGTGTTGCGGAGTCCTGAGTTTACTTAAGTTTCCCTAGTGTTTAGTTGTGTGTTGTCTTAGAACTATGACTGTGTGGTTGTCTTAGTTCTTCTGTGTCTTGTATAATTCCTTGGTATTTAGTCTCATTTGTTCTTCAGGTGAGTTTGTTTAGGTCTGTTAACCCTTTAGATCTCTGCCACACTATATCTAGCTTGTTCTCAGCTTGTCTCTTTTTTTTATAAATATTTAATGCTTTAGCCCATTTTAGTCTTCTGTCCCTGTGTTCATCAGACTCTAGTTTTGCCAGTCGTGTTTTTTTTTATTGTTTTAGTCTTTATTCGTAGTTCTCATCCTAGTCTGTTCTGTCTCAATTAGTTATAGTCTTAGGTCTTTCTTTGTATATCTGCTTTTATTGTCTGGGTCCTGTCTGCTTCAGTGTGTTTCTAATATAGCTTTGCTGGTTTGTGTATTCCTTTTTTTCATATTTTTGCATCTCCTGTCTCTGGCTCCCTATTCCCTTTCATGACAACGTCCTTATTGAAATCAATTCGTTTTAATATGTTTAAATTGTTATGATAATTGTTTTTATGTAATTAATAGCAGTACAATAAATCTGCACTCTGCATTTAACACATCTGTGGCCGTTAAAAATCAGAGCGAGTGGTGGGCTGTCCCAAGCATTCATTTCTAACCTTTAACCCAGAGTGCCCCAGGAAAGTGTCATGGAGAGTGAGATATAAGACTTTTTTTATTCACTTCAGCAAACAAAATTAGTCCTGTAAATGAAATATGATTAGAAAGTGATGAATAGTTGTGTATCACTGAATGGAACATAACCTTGTAATTCCAAAGTGGCCAAAACATTCTCTACATTCAGTGTAAATTAATGTAATAAGACTTAATTCCAAGTCATTCTGGACTTTACCTGTGGGTCCACTAATGAAATATTGCCACAGTGTAAACAGCAGATGGCATTTTCAATTCATGTACAACATGGAGATTCCAGTGTTTTATTCAGCTGCTAATGGCATTCACAACTAACATAGCAGCTCACTGGAACTGAGCAGCTCTGCTGCCAGAAAAAAAAAAAAATAAAAAAAAATAATAATAATAATAAAAAAAAAAAAAAAAATGAAAATTGAAAATTATGTCATGATTTTATTTATTTATTTATTTATTTATTTATTTAACCTTTCACTACTGCAGCGTTACCACTGATTGAATGCTTTCTCTGAAACAAAGATGGTCAGGTTGAAATAATTGGTGATAAACTGAGAGGACACACAATTAGACTTTTAATTTGAGTTAAGATGCAAAGGCATTGGGAGATAAGGGCCTTTGTTAGTCTGGGTCCACAGGTAAATGGGAAAGTGTTGTTTTGTAATTGGTAATCGCCCACATCATTCAGCTGGTAGCCCGTGCTTTCACTCACCACACACATTCAATCCTGCTGCTCTGACTGGAATGAGAATGAACTGGAAATTAAGCGATTAAAGACCACACGCAGCAGTTAGGGAGCAGATGATTTTGTTAAATGATAAAGGCCTGGTGCCACAATACACCATCACATCTAAAAACAGAGGGTAAAATGGTCTGTATTTCCAATCATATTGGAGCAGTTCTAGTACCAATCACTGTGCTGCTCACACTACACCATGGAGAAAGATGAAGTCCTTTAAATGGAAATCTGTGATTTCTTTTTTTAATAAAACTTGCCCTTTCCCATGGTCTATAAAACATGTATGCACCACTGGAGCATAGATGAGAAAGCTGTCCTGAATCAGAGGCTTTAAATCCCACCAAGGTGTTGGAGAACAGCATTCCTTTTTCTTTTTTTTTGTATTGGATAGCTCCTTTGCTTGCATTCTCATTGGATACTGTTAATTACAGCTCCCAGCTTCCCAGAATTCATTGCAGAGATTTTCATATATATTTGAAAATATAGAAGGTTTGCCTTACTGATCTGTCCTTGTCAAAAATCTGTCAGCATTTACATATGTGGGGATTTGTTTCCAAGCTGGGGGCTGCCATTGATCCCAAAAAAATTCAGGGCCTAAAATCAAGTAGTGTGCACTCAGCTTATTTTGTGTTATTAGATAGCCTGCAGACGTTAATCATGCGTAAACAGTGTGCTTTTTTGGTTGTAATTGGCCCTAGTTAGATTCATAGCAGCTTATTCTTGGTCTGCCATGTGGGGTCTTAGTCATCTTTGTATCCCGCGTTTGTGCTAATAACGATCTGTGATTCCTTTTCCCTGGACGAATCCCTGTTACCCTGTTCTTTCTTGATGAGGCGGCTCATAAGAAGTTTAGAAGGACTCAGGAGCGGAGGAATGTGATCAAAGAGCACAGCAGCAGAGGCGAGTGAGAGACGGCGTGCTAATCAAAGTGTCTTCGCCGCGATGCTGGAGCCTGCAGCAAAACGGCCCAAGTGTAATTAGCCTGTTTTTTGGTATTGATCCCACTCTCTGGAACCCTGTGTGCCCATTCCACAGCTGATTGACAGATCAATTGCTAGAGGAGCAAGAGGAGAACCGAGGAGGTTGTGGGGCATATAGGTAGATGGATGGGTGGAAAGAAAGAAGGAAGGAAGGAGCAGGAAACGTGAGAGAGACCATCTCAAGCCTGGCTGGAGCAATGTGATAGCAAAGGTGATTCTCGCTTTGTTCCTGCCTTTCAACTAAAGCTGCATTTCCCATTCAAGCCTGCCTCTCAAAAGGCCGCTGCTGATAACAGGAGAGGGAAAAAAATAAAATAAATAAATAAATAAAAAATCATCCATTATGGAGCCACGAAGCCCAGCAGCCTTCAGTATTAATTCAAAGGCTGTGGCGAGGGCAAAATGATAATGAGTGTGGGGGAACTGTGAGGAACAGGCTGCGGCTCACTAAAAATAGCATCACATCCCTCCACGTGCATGGCTTACTGGTTGCCGTGCTACAGCACAGTTTTTTTATGCGCCTGGGGCCTGGAGACATTTATTTATTTACGAAGAAGTAGATGAAGAAGAAGAAAAAGAAGAAGAGGAGGAGGAGAAGCAGCTCCTCTCTTCACTGCAGCAAGCGGCAGCCGTCCTTTTTCATTCATGTTCAATCATAAGAGTTCACTGCGAGGGAGCAGGGGAGGATAGAAGGAGTCAGATAGTTGATCTTAAAAAAAAGGTGGTAGTGGTGGTGGTGGGGGGGTCGTCAAGATTCAATTTCTCTCTGTGCATGAAGCAAAAATAAAAACAGCAAAAAAAAAGAAAGAGCAGATTACTTCAGTCAAGAATGCTATACGTTCTGCTACTGACTTAGAGAGGGGTCATATGCAGCAGAGGCTTGGCCTAATTGGCCTTGAGTCTGATGGCCAGAATGTGTGGACACTCTAGACACATGGATGAATGTATAAAAGTTCAGCACCCCTGGTCAAATTATGTGTTTTGGTGATTTTCTAAGAGACACGCCTTATAAAGGGAGCAAGGAAATTGTATTTCTTACAGAATGGATGTGCAGCTTAAGGGTGAAATGTCTGTCAATATCTTGGTCAATATCAATATCTTGAAAAATATATGATAATATATATATATATATATATATCCATCCATCCATCCATTATCTGTAACCGCTTATCCAATTTAGGGTCGCGGGGGGTCCAGAGCCTACCTGGAATCATCGGGCGCAAGGCGGGAATACACCCTGGAGGGGACGCCAGTCCTTCACAGGGCAACACAGACACACACACACTCACACCTACGGACACTTTCGAGTCGCCAATCCACCTGCAACGTGTGTTTTTGGACTGTGGGAGGAAACCGGAGCACCCGGAGGAAACCCACGCGGACACGGGGAGAACACACCAACTCCTCACAGACAGTCACCCGGAGCTGGAATCGAACCCACAACCTCCAAGGCCCCTGGAGCTGTGTGACTGCGACACTACCTGCTGCGCCACCGTGCCGCCTATATATATATATAGGCGGCATATATATATATATATATATAGGCGGCACGGTGGCGCAGCAGGTAGTGTCGCAGTCACACAGCTCCATATATATATATATATATATATATATATATATATATATATATATTTAAATTTTAGTTAATTAGTTAACATAACTTCTGCAAATAAACAAATAAAAATGGTCAGGACCCCCAGAGCAGGTATGATTTGGGTGGTGGATGATTAGTGTAGGTTGTGCTGGTAAAAGTGGATCAGACACAGCAGTGCTGCTGGAGTTTATAAAACACTCACTGTCACTGTTGGACTAAGAATAATCCACCAAACAAAGATATCCTACTACTGTCTACTGTCTCTGACTTTACATCTACAAGGTGGACCTACGATATGTGACCCCACCGTTGTCATCTCAAATCATATCTGCTCTGTGCTGGTCACATGGGGAATCCTGAACATTGAAAAACAGGGTGAAAGGGGGAAAATAAAGTATATATCTCCATCTCATTCTGCCACGAGAACATTAGTGAGGTCAGGAACAGACGTTTGATGATTAGTGTTGGTTCATAAACTCCATTCCAAAGGCACTGGATGGTGTTCCATCTCTGCAGAGAATACAGTTTCGCTCCTCCACAGCTCAGTGTTAGAGGGCTTAAAATTCCTTGAGCCAACATTTGCCATGGGACTGTGACATTAGACTCGGAGCTCTAGAGCGTCCTATTCTATACCTTGGTGCTTTTCTGGGGAGATTATACAAACATTGTGCACAATTTAACGTGTTTACATGATATGCATACTTTTGCATACAATTGTAAATGAACTTGACCTTTTGAGCTTTTACTCTTTGATGGCATTTGTATTTTTATTTATTGAATAAACTGGTTAAGTTCCCAGAATATTAAAATAATTCCGCTAATGCTTGGACCCCTGTTTCCACATGATGATACTAAATTTCTGATGTCTACTTGCCCAGACAATCTGCCTCACAGCTTCCCCTGTCACTCTTTTCTTCTGACGGATGATTCTGCTCCACAGCTCCCCATTTCGCATTACAATGTTCCTTTGGTTGCACTACACTGGCAAAGGAATCCATATTTCATGCAAAGTATACTTCCAATATTACAGCCAAATGAACACAAAGATTTACCTCTTGATTACCTCCACCCCTGAGAAATCCCCCACTACATTTTAGAGAGAAAATAGCAAAAATAAAAAAATCAAGGCATGGAGGAAAATCAGTTCTGACATAAACGTACTAATATAATGCCATTAAGTTTATTTAAAACAATAACAATAACACAAAGTTTCATAATATAAGGTTATTAAATAAGCACTAATTATTGCTTAAGGACAAACATTGCATCCATATCTCCTCCTCCCTCTGAGGTACAAATGCTGTCCCATCTGATTAATCCACTCCCCTAATTTAGGATTAATGCTCCCTACTTATAATTTTAAAACTTTTATGACTTGCGTTTAGTGCATTAGACTAAATGATAGACTATGCTTTTTTTAACCTTCTGAAGCATTTAGTTCCCAGTCTGCATTTACCATAAAAAAGAGTAATCACAATTTTGTGTATTTGTAAGGACACAGTATTTTACAGTCTCCATTTATTATTAGTGAATTCAGCTATTCAAGGTGCACCTATGTTGAAAAATATTATAAAATACTTGCCCAATGCCAAGTGTCAGCTAGAGTGTTATAAAGCCCCTCATTGGGTTGTGGGGTCACACTGGCAATGTTTTCCTTTGGAGAATATACTAGCACTAATGAGCATGTCAGCATCAGGTGCTCTAAATTATACACCTTTGGACACACAGTGCATAACAAAGCTAGATAATTCCAGGTCAGTGATTCAGGTTTTAAGGTAAAAGCTTATTCGCTATAGTTTCTTCACAAATGCTGACACTTTGAGTAAAAATATTTTCTTTCCCACCAATGTGTCAACCAAGAAGGAGAGAGAGACACAGAGAGAGAGAGTGCTCTAACCCTGGCCATCAATCACTGTCATGAGCTTATCATTGGGAGACTGTACCTGAAGAAAAAATACAGAGAGTCTGAGAGGGGGAGAGAGAGAGAGATAGAGCAAGAGTAAAAGAAGGAGTATTAACTCCGGCTCCACTCGGAGTTCCTGCCTTGCCGCAGTGGTGCGAGTTATTACGTGAGAAAAAGAAGAGAAACATTGGCTAAGGATGTGTCTCTCACACATCTGCTGCTCCAGATAGATCTTCAATGTCTCAGTGGCTCGGTTTCTGCCATGAATTTGATCGTGCTTAAAAAGGTCAAAGGAAGTCTGGTATGTTTTCATCAATAGTAAAGGTGAAAAAAGTAGTAAGCAAAACAGGAAAATAGACATCCATTTATTTCACCTGTCAATCATCAGAAAACACAGAACAAAGGAACTCAGCACTCAAGCACAGTATCTGGTAAGGGTTTTATTTGTAGGCTTATTAATTTTTCTTAAATTGGTTTCTTATATTAACTTTCTCCCTCTCTATTTTACAGAGCTATTATATAAAAAGATAAATATTTGCTGTCTGAAAATGTTTTTTGAGTTGTAATGAACAGCCATTGTCTCGATGGGATGCCTTGCTATGTTGGTAAAGTCAGGCAAAACCCTATATTCAACATTAGGAGCACCAAAATGTCATCATATTATTGAGTGTGATTTCTAACCTCTTTTCTCACTCACATACATTACCCCTACCATCTGTGGTAAATATGCTAGTTCACATATTCATAGTGCTGAAGTAGTGTCTAGAGTGAGATTTCCTGGTTTACAGGCTTGGAAATCCTTCTTGAAATATTTTTAACAGTTGCAGTGGAAAGGCTGAAATTCTGGCTGTTAACACTAAACCAATCAAAGTAGAACAATTTAAATAGCTCAAATCAACAAATATAGCAAGGGGTTTCTTCTCATAATTTTCAATGGCTACTGCAGTCTCAGAATTATTTACCCCCCCGAACAGAATACCTCATAAGACACATATTTGGACATCATGTGTCCTCTCAAGCAAACCTAATGCAGCTAATCGAGGGCTTCATTAGTTACATCAGATGTGCTTGAGATAAAACACAAACACTTGGATTAGGTGTTTGTTGACTGTGACTTTGGTTGTGTTTACAGGGAGATGAAAGTGGCTCGTTGGAATCCACTAAAAGAAATCTGAGTTTGTCCATATTTACTACAATATGTCTGCAATACACACAAGTCCATTTTACATATGCGTCCCAATAAAGATATTTTTACATTTCTCAGCCATATTGGGTATAAATAGTGTTATCTGTGGTTTATTTTTTACTGTTATCATCAGAAAAATATAGTAAAAAAAAGAGAAAAAATGAGCTTTTTGGAGATATGTGTTTGTAATGAGACAGCGATGATATACTAAACACTCAAGGTCAACACTGACCAATTGCACAAGAAAATTAAGTTCTAAGATGCACAAAACCATATAAATAAGCCTGACATTTTTAGATACTGTGGTCTGTGGAGGGCATGACGTATTCAATCAAGTACCAGGAAATCCTAGGAGAGAACCTCATGTCTTCGGTGAGGAAGCTGAAGCTTGGGCATCATTGGACATACCAGCAGGACAGCAATCCCAAGCATACCACAAAGTCCACCAAGTCTTACTTTTTCGAAGATGCAACCCCTAAGAATATTAGTGATCTGGAGGCCATTGCCCATGAGGAATGGGCTGAGATTCCTCTGGAACACTGCCAAAAGCTGGTGTCTGGCTATGCATCGTTAGTGGCATTTTTTTTATTGAATTTGGGGAAACTATTATATTTACTGTGTTGATCTATTTAAATTGTTCTTGTTCGATTGGTTTATTGCTTATAAATAAGGTTAATTTTGCTAATAAATGGAATTTGCCCTGGGGGTTGAATAAATTTGATTGAAACTGAGGACCTTAGATCAGAGACTACAGTAGCAATCAAAATTGGAAAGCACAGAGATTCCAATGTTTGTATGAAGTACTTGTGTAATTAATTATTATTTTTATTCATTTATTTTGTATTGTAGTGAGAAAACAATGTAAGAAAGCAAGACAACAACATAAAATTATAAAATCTCTCAAATTAATGACAGTGTTGCACAAAAACATTCTACATTTCCTTTAGATGTAACTAAAATAGAAAGGAGTTTATACGTATGAGGACATTATTTGCTTTGGTGGAATTTCTCCTGATGCTAATACATTTTGTTTAGTTTTATCTGCCTCACATTAGATCAGTTCCTAAGTTTTACCCGAGGAACCCAGCTGCTTATAACATGTGGGCACTGGTTAAATATTATAATCTTATTAAATTTAAATAGTACACATCTACAGATAATAATCTAGCATAGATTTGTCCATAAACACTCTTCTACTTGTGAAATTAACCAAATCATAAAACATGAAATATGGCCTGTGTAAATGTTAGGGAACATTTCATGATTCTGAAAATATATGTAGTCCACAGAAAAACATGTAACTAAATTTTTGTGGACTTTTAGGTTACTGCCTGATTTGAACATAGTAAGTCTCCTTCAGATTGAACACTTTTTAATGATGATTGAACAAATAGATATGCTCCAATAGATATTACATCTAATAAAATCTTTACTTTGACTTAGACTGGAAGTTAAGAAGGTTTTTTCTATTCCTATAAAGTAACTATTTTTTGAGATACATTTTGCTTTGGATAGCGATGGAATGGAATATTGCTGCACGTTTTACATACCACATTCAGGTTTGCTTCTTGTAGAGAATGTGTTAACAGATTTGCATTTAGAAAATCAACAAAACCTGTAACTAGGGGGTTCAAACTTTGCCATTTGTCACTATGAAATGATTAAAATGTGAATTGCAAATGTTGTTTACCTGACGTATGCCCAGGCGATAAGCCATGATACGGTCCACTGCATCAGGGTTCATCTGGGTCCACTGCAGCTTGTAGCCATAAACTCTCGGCCGGTTCTGCCACAGTGGACTGTAGGTGTCGTAGTAAAACTCTGGAGGATATGCTTTCCCTGTAGAGGAAGAAAACACACATTTCACCTCCCCTTTCACTACATAAATGCTAATGTTTTCAGTTAATATGCAGAAACCACACTAAAAATCCCCAAAAACCTCAGGGAGAGATAACCCCAGGGAGCATGCTTTAAATCAAAGAATGTGTCTGAAGCACACCTACTACATAACACCCTTTTAAAGTGGGCTTTGAACGGTGTCAACTCAAAGAGGGTCAGTCAGCAGCCGACATGAAAAGGTGGCTCTTCTCTTAGCGATTCCTGTCACAAATGTCAAACATGAGCTCCAGAGGACTCTCACACACACCATCTCTGTTCTTTTCCATAGGATTTCAGTCATCCAGTTGATTGAGTGCTTCATTGTACCAGCTCCAGAGGAGAGTGATATGGAAGAAAAATATTTGGTTATATTTATTAGCCTATACTTCAATGATTAGACTAGGAATGAATATTGCTGCAGGGATTTGCGTCACCTGTATGACGCATTTATGTAATGAAGGCTGTATAATAAATGTAGAGAATACTGCATTCACAATTTTCACTATAGTTTTAAGCTACAATGCCCATTAACCCCCCCACCCCCACCCCACCACCGAATATTGAATATTAGGCATTAAGAAGTGGAAATACATAAGAGATTACGAGGTTAATGGAAACTGTGGGGTTATCTGAAGTTTCTACTGGTGGAATTTCTGCTGATTACATTTTGGTTAAGGGTTTTTTTTTTTTTTTTGCGCACGTTGTGTGAGAGAACAATAGCTGCAAAAACATTAGCTCCAGTGGACTTGGGCACCATCTCTACTCAGTTTCATAGGATTCCAGTCATCCAGGTGGTCAGATCATCTAGGAGAGTTATTGGCTTCATATCGGGTGTTGAGGACACCTCAGATAGAGCGGTGAGAGGAGGCAGCGAAGGCACTGACATGGAAGGATGAGAAGTTGCTGATCTCCGCAAGCAGCCTCATAAACCTGCCACTGGTGTTTATGTCAGCCATGACTTATTAAGAGGCTGTGGTGGGCCAGACACTTTTTAATGATCTGCAGATTTCCCCTGCAGGCTGAGAGGAGGGCCATCTCCAGCCCATCAGGAGCACACTTGTGCACATCACACACGACACACACAACAAAAAGAGAGGAGGTGAGGTAAAAAGATTGCAGGTGAGGTTTAAAAAAAAAAAAAAAAAAGAGAGAGAGAGAGAGAAAGAGATTCATGTCTGAGTTTTACTCAAAATTATGTTCAGTATTTTCAAGCAATATGCAGGAGCAGAGAGTTTATACAAATCTAATCTTATCACGAAAAAGAAACCAAAACTTTGTGCACCTTTACAATGAAACAGTGCACAGGGTTGTGTTTGTGCAAGTCATTCAGGGATGAGCTGCGGTGGGAACTGATTTGGAACTTACCCCATAATGTGTTTTTAATGGAGGTGGGAATTGTAAAAGCAATCAAAGGCAATTCATCACTGATGAAGGATGCACACTGAACAGTAATGGATTGCATTTACTTGATTCTGGTGCATACATCATTTCTACATTAATAAAATATATTTCAATAAAATTATTCTGTCTTTCGTTTTAGTTACTTTTGGCAGTAATTGTTTTACTTATATTGATTAGAAATACAATTCTAACAATGACCAATATTTTCTCTCAGAAGAGCTTGAATTCTTCATGGCAGGGACACAACACAGAGCTGGAAACATTGCTTTGTTCAGTTTTAAATAATGTCATGCTGGGGCTTGCCATTAGAAGATGGGTAAACTGCACCCATGGTATATGGTATACACAGAAACAGCACCAATAACCCTGTGTGCGATTTTATTTTAGGAATCAATGCATGGCAAGCAAACAGTTTCCACAGCATTAAACCATCACTAGCTAGAACAACAGACCCAAGGCAGGTAAAGTCCATGGATTTATGTTGTTTATGCCAAATTCTGTCCCTATAATCTTAACGTTAAGACAGAAATCAAAATTCATTGGACCAGGTGACATTTTTCCAAACATCAGCTGTCTAGTTTAGGTGAGCTCAAGACTAGCGTAGTCTCAGTTTCCTTTTTGTGGCTGACAGGAGGTGAAACCAATGTGGTTTTTCACTGTTCCAGCCTCAAGGTCCGGCATGTTGTCCATTTCAGAGATGCTTTAGACATGTGCTGTAACCTTTGTGTCAGCTACAACTAGTCTAGCCATTCTCCACTGACCTCTCATCAACAAGATGTTTCTGGCCACAGAAACTGTCGCTCACTACCTGTTTTTTGCACTGCTCTAGGCACTGTATGAAAGCATGAAAAGCACACAAAATCAAAAGATTTTCAAACACCAAACCTCCCAGTCTGGCACCAACCCAGCCTGGCACCAACAGCCATGACATGTGACAGTCACTTGCTCACGTCCCCCTACTGTGATGTTTAATTTGCACGCTAATTGAAGCATCTGCATGATTTTATGTATTTATTTTGGTCAAATGTGTGTTGCATAAATTGTACATACTGTAGCAGGTTCATGTCTTTGCATGAATTCCACTTTTACAGTATGTGGCAGATGTTCATTTACAGAATGACTTCCAGAATATAAATTAAGTTACAGATGAAAGCTAATCCAGTACTATGGTGTTTCTCACTACTGTGCCAGATGAGATCTTTTTCAGTCTGCTAAATAATTAACTGTATAACTTTACTCTATTTGATATATAATGAATTTCCATGTATTACCCATTCCATGTATTAGCTATGCTAAAATTGGATATGCACCTTAAATTTTGCAATATTCTGGGAAAAAAAATCACAGAAGCATTCTGCTGTAGTAAGTATTTGATTCAATAACATACAATAAACCCATTTTGAATTGATACAATTATTACAAAGCTATAGTACATGTGTCTTTAATAAAGCAGCCAAGATAATTTATACCAATTTATTCTGGTATAAATGACATGCTTGTTTGAACTGATGCAGATTCAGTGCATTCACTGCACAGACAAAACATAAATGAAAACTAGTAAAAGAGACTCTAAGCAGACAAATTACAAACAAACAAGACAAGACAGGAAGGCCAGAACAGCAGGAGAAACATGGGTAACCTGCGAATAAGACCTTCACAAGGACTAGCTGCAATGAGAAAGCATTTATAGCAAGGTTAATGAGTGACATAATGAGCTACATGTATCAGTACTTGGGGGATGCAGAGAGCTGGAGGCTTACAAAGATCTATTCATAACATAATTGTTTGCTTTTGGTGTTTTTTATTTTTTAATTTTTGTTTTTTTTAAAGCTCAATTGTTTGTGAAGATCAAAATTTCCATCCATGCATTGTTTTCTGACTGCATTGTTCTACGGTTAATTAGCACTTAAAGGTCTACAATCATTATTATTGTTTGGTTATACATTTGATTTACTTTACATTATCATTTAGATTAATTACCCATGTACACATTTAATTCCATGTTAAGTTACACCATGCACTACAGTACATTAATATTTATAATAACAAAAAATAGTTATAATATACTCTCTTGTACTTGCAAAAACAAATGTAATATTAAATGAAGGTTTAGAATTACACTCAGTTTGTCTGAATGTATTGAGAGTGACAAATTTAACATGTACAAAGAGGTTTGTATTTCCACTTTAACTTTGATTTTAACAGAACACTTTAACTTTGAATAGCTTCTTGATGGTTACACATGCTTTAGGACCTTCAGTTACCTTTTGGGTTACCTTTTCACAGTGAAAAGAAAGAGCACAAACATCTGTTGAGTTTTTTAAAGATCTGAAGCAGTAGTTGAGTTTTTTTGTTTGATCTCACAAAGATGAAAGCTTTAAAATGTTTACTTTTATGTGATGAACACATTTTTGGTTGTTTACCATTTTGTGCATTGTTTTTAGGAATCAATTTATAATGAACAAAGGTCCCTGACTTATGCACTGTATTTATTTACCATGGCCTGGTTTGCTTAAATCTGCTTTGGGTTTCACATAAACCACTAGCTGAAGTTTTTAGCCCTCAAATGACACATCTGACAAGTAACCATTTTTAATTTAAATCTACCTTAAGGTTGAACTCCTACCTATCTGACACAAAGAAGATTTTACTTTCATCTTCATTCTGTCTCACCACCCACACACCTGACTTTTTTTTTCTTCTCAGAAAAGTACTTTTAAGATCAATGTGGTTGAAAAGTGTCGATAATACGAGTCGAGAATAAAAATGGCAACAGTCTTTGTCATTTGTTCAAGCTCTCTTAATGCTGTGAAACTTCAAAACTTCTTTCAGATCTTAATGGATATTAAAAAGGTCACAGCATTCGTAAGTGGCAGAGATGAATAGAATTGTCAATGAAAATGTTTTTGCAATATAATTGTGTATTTATTTATTAAAACTAGAGCTTTGAAAAATCTCATCCATTAAATGTTAAAATTGATCACTGCTCATAAAGGTATGGAGAATTGTAGAACACATATATCTGAGTAATCTCATCTTTAAAAACAGTTTATCTCCCTGAACATCAGGGCAGGAGGTGTATGCAATATCTAGTATATGAGCTAAGTAAGAGCTTGATTTTCTTATTGTCTTGTCAGAGGTACTAGACTCTGGACCCAATTTTGAAGAACTCCTGGGGAGAAGAAAATGCAAAGAGTAAATCCCCTGTGCACCTACAGCTCACTGCATGTGTGAATCACGCTTCGTTTTATGTGCCTGGCTCCGTTTGGCTGAAAACAAACACTATTATTCAGTGCCGCCAAAGCCTCGTGGGGAGTTAAGGATGTGCCGGTGCTTTGTTGTGTTTGCTGTGGTGATGGGGTATGTAGAGTATATACTATTAAATGTTTATTGCATCTATTCTGCAGATGCAGTGAGGTCCTCCATGGCCGTGCGAAGGCCATTGAGTTATTAGAAGACTTGTTGACTATTTAAAAGAATATAACTGCACAAACAGAATGTTTATGAGGCAGAAGTGAGTGAACTACGAACAAGAGGGAATGGGAATTGGGAGAAGAAAAACCCTCAGTAATCTTGAATTGAATTCAAACAGAGAAACGACCACTGATAAAAGTTTATCATAGAAAGCCTTATAACTTTAAAAGAATGAAACTGTGGGTAGACCAGAAAATTGTAAATGCCCTCAGAGAAATATCTGTTTAAAAGTCAATTATCTGGGGAGTACCCATACATTACGATTAGATTAAAAATGAATATATTGCATGTTAATAAGTAATAGTCTTAATTAATATAATAAAAACCTGTTGCCATATCAGCTTTGAATTTTCAAGGCTTTGACTACACACGACACCTATGAAAGTGCTGTTGAAATATCCAGCACCAAGGTTTTCAAAAGTCTGCCTGCAAACATGCACTCGCTGCATCTGTGACGTCAAAGGCATATGCACTCTCTGCCACAATGACAGAAATGGCACAGTGGAACGGTTCTGTTTGGTGGTCTCTGCTTAACAAGTCGAGAGGGATCTTAAAAAGGTGTCATCTTTATTGTGTTCTGGTGCTATATATGATGACAGCTAGAGAAATTTCATTGAATATGCTTTCTGCAGCAGAGCAGAGACCTGCTGTTTCTGCTAATTAAACAGAACCAACAAACCTTATTGTCATGTTTTTGTTGTTTTTTGTTGTTGTTGTTTTTTAACTATATAATCACTATTTCATTCCATTATTAACAGTACAGAGTAACTATGTATATGATATGTTTAGTAGACATGTGCCCTTTGTAGCGTGTATCTTCTGTTCCCTCTCTCTGTCGGTTGGAATGTGCCTGGTTAACTTGTGTATCTCTGCAAGCAGAAGCTCTTAAAAAATAAAGCAGTTTTTGTTAGTCTCAAGTCTTTTCCTGAGCTCGTATACTCGACAATCAGTATGAAAAAGATAATGTCCATTCAGTGTCTTATAACCCAACAGTACGTGGTTTGTCTTTGTTTATCACAGTGACAAGCGTTACTCGTGGTAATTAATTTTCTAAATCCCTGTGTCATTACTGAAATTCAAACAGAACAAAGCTAAGTTTTTATTCTGTGCAATTGTCATATCCTTGTACCAAATTGTTGTTACTTGAGATTAATTTGATATTGTACAAATATGAGGTAAATCTCAGTGTTTTTCCATTTATTAAACCACAGTTGTGAAAAGTTTTAATAAGATTTTTGTATTAAAATTAAAAACAAAAATTAATAAATACAGGGCAGCATGGTGGCGCAGCAGGTAGTGTCGCAGTCACACATCTCCAGGGGCCTGGAGGTTGTGGGTTCTATTCCAGCTCCAGGTGACTGTCTGTGGTGTGTTCTCCCTGTGTCCGTGTGGGTTTCCTCCGGGTGCTCGGGTTTCCTCCCACAGTCCAAAAACACACATTGTTAGGTGTCCATAGGTGTGAATGTGTGAGTGAAAGAGTGTGTCGCCCTGTGAAGGACAGGTGCCCCCTCCAGGGTGTGTTCCTGCCTTACGCCTAGTGATTCCGGGTGGGCTCTGGAACCACCGCGACCCCCAACTGGATAAGGGTTACAGAATATGAATAAATGAATGAAGAATAAATACAGCTAAAACCTAACTAAAATGTAACTAAATTTAAAATAATGTGCCAAAAACGAAATTCTAAAGTTATTAAACATGTTAGAAACATATTATAAACCCTTCATGATAACACTTATTTTACACTAGACGATAAACTGCTTTAATCAGTGTAGTCTTTCATCAAGCACGCAAAATAAAGCACCAGCGTATTCCTCAATAGACAAAACGTAATACAGTTTCCATGGCAGAGAGTGCATTGAAATCATGAATAGGCTGGCGGTGCATGTGAGGCAGTGTGCAGGTCTGCAGCCAGACCCTTTTCAAAATTTAGCAGCAGATAATTTAAGTCTTGCAAGTTGCAAGAGTGGATGTTTTTTTTTTTTTTACATATTTTTCAGCACATCCTGCAGATGCTTGATTGGATTGTGATCTATTCGGGTGTCAAATGAATACATTGACTTCTTTGTCATGTTCCTCAAACCACCCCTGAACAACTTTAGCAGTGTAGCAGGAAATATTATCCTGATGACAGATGCAAATTCACAAATTTAGTTAGGGGATAGTTGAGAAATGAAAAGCTATAAGGGCAGCAGAACACTGCACAAAGCATCACACTCCCTCCGGTGGCTTGCTTTCTTCTCACAGAGCATCCTGGTGCTGTCTCTTCACAAGGTAAATGACACATACAGAGCTGGCCATCCACATGATGCAAAAGAAAAGTGATTTCTCACATCAGGCCTTGTTCTTCCACTGTTCCATGGTCCAGTTCTGATGCCTATGTGCCAAATTTAGTGCTGTCGGCAGTTGACAGCAGGAAGCATGAGCACTTTGACCGCTCTACATCCATGCAGCCCCATTTTCAGTAAGCTGAGATGCACAGTGTGGTCTGACACCTTTTTACCATGGCCTGCCTGAACCTTTCAGCAATTTGTGCTGCAGTAGCTCTTCTGTGGGATCAGAAAAGACAGGCTAGCCTTTGCACTGTAAGCTCATCAAGTTCTTGGGCACCCAGGAACCTGTCTCCTATTGTTCTTTCTTGGATCACTTTGGATTGGCATCAAATGCATAATGCAAACTTTGCTCAGATCTTTATATTTAGTAATTTTTTTTACTGCTTCCAACATGTCAAATTCAAGAACGGAATGTGCACACACTGCCTACAGCCGGCCTCTTGAAAACTGACACTGTAATGAGATAATCAATGGTGCTTACCTCACCTGTCAGTTGTTTCAATATTGTGGCTTACAAAATTGCTATTTTAAATAACTGCTTAAATAATGGTAAGTTTAAGTTGTTTTTTCTTTCTGCTGAGTAGTTAGCATTTTGAAGATTTGAAGAGTTTGCCCAGCAGTGATATATGATGAAGAAAATGTCCCAAGGTTTGAAAGATGATTTGTACCGCTGTCAATTTCTTGGTAAAAACCATTCCCTAGCAGAGCACAGATCAATTCCACTTTTGGGATTTGGGATTCAGGTTTAAATCCCCGCTGTCTTGGGCGCCAGCTCTCTCTAGCGTTCTAAAGAATGCAGTATGCAACTGGGTACACTCGCTGGAAGAGAAAGATGGCATTTTATTCTCTTGTTGCTAAGCTACACAGCCGCCAAATGGACATCTGCACGGTTGCGTTGGCAGCGTCAGGCGATTAGTGTGCTCCTCTAAGCGTATTATAGCACGCCTGGTGGTGCAAAGAGATGTGGAAATGAGGAGACACTTATATCGTACAATATATGGGCCTTATTATGGGATAATATAAATCTGCACACCAAAACAATTTCTTAAGTAATGTGTTTTTGCCGGTGCTGCATGATGCAGGTTTGTTTGGAGGAAGAGAAGCAATCATTTGAGTAGCAGAGTGTGTCTGTGAAAAGATTGATGACTGCTCTTAAATTCAGCATATGTCACGCTAGTGCTTCGCTGAACGCTTTATTGACTTCCAGTCATACAATCTCTACACAAGCATTAACCAGCGGATGTATCTAATTACACATAATTTACCTTCAAATGAAAACTACTCTAGCATCAAATTAAAGTCACCCCTATAAAACAAGGTTTAACCAAACCTGGCAGAATCTCAGCCTGTCCCAGAAATTGAAAACAAAAATCATCTGCCTGGCTTTTGTGGCCAAAATTGTGAGGTGCCTCTGAACCTCACTACATTTAATACATTAATCAGCTATATGTATTAGGGATAACATTCCTCATTGCCAAGCTGTTGTTAAAATATTAAATTTTTTATGTTTAATGCAAAATGCTCAAATTCACTTATCTCATACTGGCAGCGTTAGACTTCCAAGCACATGTCTCAGAATGAGCAAAACTACCTCTTAATATAAATAGATTTCAACGGATGTCCTTAACATTTACTACTTCAATTTACTTTTTACATTAACTACTTAACATTTTTAAGACATAATTTATTGTAATTGTCCAGAAGTGCATTGGAATAAAACTTTTCCTGTTAAAGTTATGGTGTTCCCGTCTCCTGTAAATTTCCCACTGCAAAGATACAAAGTCCCTGTCAGAGTGATGATATGCAGTCAGGGTGCTAGACTGAGGAGCTCAGAATATGCTGCCATACTGGCAGGGCTAAATGTCCAAAGCCTTCAGTCCAGCACTGCAGATGTCCGCTAAGTCTAGCATCTAGCTCCACCGAGTATCCACTGTTAAGGCTGGGCTTGGCATTCTGCCTGACCGTACACAGTATGCCCCCTCTGGCATGTGCTGCTAAGCAGATTTACACACTGCCTTCTGATCTTGGTTTAAGCAACTTACTGTGGCACATCTCAAAGGTTTGGGCTTTCTTACTGTGTCCAGAGTTTGACCTAAAGAGGAGCACTTTAACAGATTGAGGTCTTTGAATTTCTGAGGTGTTCTATGGAAGCCTATTTCCACCACTTTAAGCAGAAAATATCCATAGCCATTTACTTAACGTTTCCATTATTTTGACCTAGTATGACAAACACTATATGGTAGGGGGTCACCAATCTCATCCATAAGGGGTGGGTATGGCTGAGTTTTTCATTTCAACCAGTCAGGCGCATACCCTGTAAAACTAACCAAGTGTTTAAAGACTTTCCTGATTAAACAAGAAGACTCAGGTGTGATTCTGCTCAATTGGAATGAAAACCTGCAGCCCCACCAACCCTGTCTGAATAAGATTATTGACCCCTGTTATGTGGCCATATATTTTCAAACACCTGATCATCCAAAATGTCTTTTAAAATCTAGGGCATTAAAATATGTGCAGTAATAATTTATACTCTTCAAAAATAAATAAATAAAGGATTTCCCAATAAAGGTTTAATGTTGGTAAACTGCAGTGAGGTGCTGGATGGGGCTTCACTGTTCTAGAGAGCTGTTCCTTGGCTGTACGTTGGGGAGCTTTAAACCCTTACAGGCAAAGCTTGGAATTAAGTATTGTGACCTTAGGCCCCAGCACTTTCCGTTTTTAATTATTATATATTTAAATAAATACTGATCACCTTTAAGATTAAGAGCAAAATTTGCCTTTAAGAACACCCTTGTTAAGATGGGATTCTTGAAGCACACTATAAATAAAAACTGCTGCTGCTGTGCAACCTTTTATCATAAAACTGCTGCAAACATGGAAATGCTAATACAGCAGCTGCACATGAGCTTCAATCAAAGCTTCTTCAGATGTGATCTTGTTTGAGCTGTTTCCATGTATTCACTTCAAGATCAGTATTCCTCAGGCAGAATTTTGAGTATGATGTATCTTTATTTATTTATATACAACATGTATTTATTTATTTATTTATTTATTCAGCAGCATTGATTGTAGCTTTTTTTTAAAACCTGGATTGGGTTGATTCAGCAGCTCACACATACTGCGAGTACAAAACAGAAGCCATTACGCCTACTGAGAAAATGGAGTAGGGGAGTGAGGGGTGCTTCTCTTGGGAAGGCTTCAGGTACAAAGTGGGCCAGATTTTAGGGCTAATCAGGAGCTGGAGTAGACCAAATCTCTGGAGTGTGTGTGTGTGTGTGTGTGTGTGTGTGTGTAGGCCCCAGTAACTCTGGCAGCTACCTTTGTGTCCAGATGGTGAGGAAGGAGAACGAGGGGCAGAAGTGGAGCCGCTGAACGATGGCACATAAACCCTCCGCCCAGCCGCCTGTCCACCCAAAGCAAATAGCTGCAGGCTGTCCAGATCTGCTGTACCTGCAGCTCACTGATTTATGCTGACCACTGGGCTCCACATCCATCTCTCCAGCTTTCAAAAGCTCACCCCGCCGCAGGAGAAGTCTCTTCAGTGGTGCCATGCCACATTGACAAATGTTGGGCCACCCCAGAGCTCAACGATTGAGGAAAAATATGGGATGTGTTTCAACACCTAGTGAGCTGCCTTGCTTCCTACTTCCAACATAAGCCACTGTGAAGATAGGCAACTTTTTTACCAAAATGCCAGCTCTATAGGAACTGATGAACTAAAAATCAAAGTGTAATAACACCAATCAATTTGGGGGTTAGGGAGGGGGGAAGACCCCTTACTCACTGATTAAATATCAAACGAACATCTTTCAGCCACCAACAAAAATAAATATACTGAATTTAACTGGACCTGGTCAATATCCATTTTATCCAAGTTCTTGCAACAGAAACCGTCCAAATCCAATTAATCCAGCTAAGTATGTTCAAGAACAATAAACCCCTGTAATAACTGCTTCACCCCAAGAATGGTCTTGAAGTGTTCAGAACCAACACAAAATCACTGAGTGCAATTTAAGAACACCCCCTAATCCAGGCACCATTTCATTACAGCATAATTATGTATTTATAATACAACACTATGATCTGAGAAGAGAAGTGGATGATACAAAAATAAGTAATATATATGTCTTATATAATTATTTCCATAAATAAACATCCAGTCAAAACACATTAGCACATTGTCAGAGAACTGCACTATACGTCTGTACATGCTGTTTATTTGCTTAAAAAACAAACAAAGAAAAAACAAGAAATTATATTTAAAAAATAGCAAATTCAGGGTCGCGGTGGGTCCAGAGCCTACATGGAATCATTGGGCGCAAGGCAGGGATACACACTGGAGGGGACGCCAGTCCTTCACAGGGCAACACACAGACACACACACACATTCACAGACACACACATTCATTCACACCTACGGTCACTTTTGAGTCACCAGTCGTGCGTTTTTGGACTGTGGGAGGAAACCGGAGTGCCCAGAGGAAACCCATGTGGACACGGGCAGAACACACCAACTCCTCACAGACACCTGGAGCGGGAATCGAACCCACAACCTCCAGGCCCCTGGAGCTGTGTGACTGTGACACTACCTGCTGCGCCACCGTGCCGCCCTTTGCTATAACCACAGGTTATCATTCAGGTTT
This sequence comes from Hoplias malabaricus, assembly GCF_029633855.1. Lineage (NCBI taxonomy): Eukaryota > Metazoa > Chordata > Actinopteri > Characiformes > Erythrinidae > Hoplias > Hoplias malabaricus. The sequence goes on along the minus strand of NC_089806.1, from coordinate 16,497,832 downwards.
AGCTGTTCCTGAGTCTATGCATCTCCTGCAGATATCCAAGGAAGTTCTAGCCTCTTTCTAACTCTGAAGGCTGAAGTAGCCATCATTTCACAACCCCTCCTGCTGTCACAGGATGCTGGGATCAGAGATGTGATGCACTTTCACTGCTTTCCACACAGCATGTTCCTTCTTAGAAAGCCATCACCAAAGGGCTTTAAAAAGGAATTATTATTATTATTACTATTATTTTTTTTTAAACACATCCAGCTACCCTCTTTCACTAAGCTGCCACATGTCATTTAATATTAAGCCAAGCATATGCAAACTGACATGGCTCTTATTGGAAAAATTCGCAATTTAGTTTTGTCAACTATAGTTAGTTGTGCATTTTCCATCCATTTACTCCTTATAAATTACCAGGTCCTTTATATAAGGAATGCCATCTAACACAAATCATTTGGTACGCGAATAACAGGACTTTTCAGTGCTTGGAATAACTCTGGTTTCAGATAATAAAAGTTAGATAGGCCACTAAGAAAGGCCGTAAGTAGCTGGTGTTAAGGTACCTACGTTTTTATGGCCAACTCAAATCTTTTCATGAAAAGACCCGAATGCCATAAGAAATTATGATATCATTTGAACAAAATGACAGGTACATCTTTATCCATAAGGAGTGCTTAGAGATCATCATCAGTGCCAGTGCTGGGGCCAGCAGGGTTGTTGTTAATGGTATCAGTGCATCTCCATTTAAAATCCATTAATTCATCATTAGAAGATCTTCACAAATTGGTTGCAAAAATTAAAATTGTGTCATTAACTGGTCAAGGTTAAACAATCACAGTTTTTTCTAAATCACCATTTTAAATGGTCTACTTGGTCTGACACTGTCGCCAACTGCAAAAAAAAAAAACAACAAAAAAAAGAAAAAACATCATGTTTAGTGTTGCACTGCTACAAATGGGTAAAACCTGCTGATCCTTAGGGTGCTAAATGCTAAATGAGCTAAAGGGCTACTATTAAACGAGTAATGGTGCTTTTGCTTGCTATGCAGCATCCAAGTGAAATTTCAAATACTTGAACTAACCTAATCCTCATTTAAAAGCATTTTTATAATAAAGCAAATGTAAAGTTTTGCACACCTCATATGGTAACTTCAAGTAAGTGCAAATCTACTCTCAAGTTGCTGGGCTTTAACTGTGAATTGAGTCTGAGGTTGAGTCTCAAGTCTTTAGTTTAGTTTCAATTGTCTGAGCTGGCTTTGCATTGTATAAAAGTAAAACCACTAAAAACCTGTCAGGTTCAATGCATCTTAAAATAATTAGTCTTTTATTACAGAAAGACCTTCAGAAAGGAGAGAGAAAGGATAGCACTGAAGCACTACATGTACCAAATGCAGTGTTTACAGGAAAGAACTTGAATCAATCTGGTCAGTCTGTAATTTGTATAACAATTTTGTCTAAATAAGTATTGTGTATTAGCAGAATATTTCCTGTCCAAACTACAAGCTAGTCTGCTTGTAGGTGTATTTATTTCATGTTGAAATTGCACAAGTATTACATATCAACTCAGAACGTACAATTTAGGGCAAACCCAAGTGCACTTGTAAGTAATTTTAAGGCAATTCCAAACTCGTGAGTCTGTTCAGAGTGATTTAATGAAGGGTCCAAGTTAGAAGACGATCATTTAAGGGAAGACTCATGGGTCATTCACATATATAAATAAATTACACATTAGTGATAGAGAAGGAGATCTTACCTGTGACCAGGAAGGTGCAGCGCCCTGCCCCGGCCTCATTGATGATGTCGCAGGTATATTCCCCGTAGCCCTCTCGGGTCAGGGTCCTGACTGTGTACTCAGTCTCGTCGCTGGAGTCGAAGTGTCCGGCATGGAGCAGACGAGATCCCAGCCTCCACTCATAGCGCAGCACTCTTGAGGGATGAGCACGTAACACCCGGCAGCTCATCACCACCGGCCGATTGAGACCTTGTCGGACCTCTGACCAAACAGGCTCCACCGCCGGAGGGTCTAAAAACATACATGCATGCGCACACAGAGCACAGTGCTCACTCTCACAGAACACTGCTTTTTTTTCTTACGAAACCAATTACACGCATGAAGTAAAAATACTGAAGAGGCACAAACTACTGGACCCAGTAGAAAACTACAGTTTTTAAGAACAGATTAAAAACCTTTTTTCTGTATGATGTAATTTTTAATAATTAAGTTATTACTAAAATAAAAAAAAACCAAAAAAAAAACAAACAAACAAAAAAAAAAAATGGTTTGTCATGGGTTTTATTTCCAATATTGGGGATGACACCATGCTACAGCCATAAGAGTTCTTGGGCAAAGACTTCCAATACTACATCAGTCTCCTGTAACATGACATAATTCAAAATGTAAGTTGCTCTGTTTAAGAGCATTTGTCCAATGTTATAAATATAACTGTAAACTGAAAACCTTTAAATAGTATTACACTTAAAATAGTTAATAGATAATTTTTTTTCATACTGTATTATTAATATTTTGTTCTAAGAGTGTAGAAATGCATCTATTATCCAGAATTGTGGCTTGATTTTACACATACTAAACAAACAAATACAATGTTTAAAAAAAACATTTATAAGAATAAATACAGAAAGTGAAAAAACAATACAAACAAACAAAATTCCATACCAAACACTGACACATAAATAGCTTTAAAAAAGTGTGAATCATTAAAGAAAAAACAATCCCTGCTATGTATATGAAGACATATACGTCTATCTTATTTTTCATGCTGATTAAAAAAATTAAGTAAGTCAGGCAGAACTGTACCAGGTACCAGGCTTAAATGACCACTTTGAAAACATTATAACTGGGTGACAGGTATGATTTTTATTAATTTGACATGCTTAAAGGAATATTTCAGTGCCCATACTGGGCCCAACACCATTGCTGCTAATGGTACCATTGCATCGCCATTTAAAATCCATTAGTTTAACATTAGTGAATGGGTTTTTGCATAGTCAATTGATTCTTTTGTATGATGGAAACCTGTTCTAAATTGTTTAAATAGTCCTATACAGCCCCCCACCATCCACACCCCAAAAAAGTAAAGAAAAAAAAATCCTGCTACTGTTACATATAATTTTCTCTTCTTTTGTTACTTAACCATATGAGTTTACACAAAATTGGTGAATTATGCACCAAGTGGGGCCTTACACATATTCAATCGTACACATGCAACCTCTTCACAGAAAAGAACATGTAATGTAACAACACACTGGAGTAGCTACTCATGAGCCTAAATTAATCACGCCCAGTTCATACATAGGACACACCGGTGTAATTTCCCTTAATTACTTTACTGTGGACTACATCCTCCAGACAGACGGAGAGCCATCCAGCACCTTCAGGAACAGAAAATCACCAACATTTAACATAAACTACTGCCTCATAAATTCACTCATTGGAAAGATGAAGTTGTATTCCTCTATTGTGCTCAATTTTTTTCTTCTCATTTGCTTATCAGCACCAATGTTAACAGAGCAGTAGATGGATGGGTTCAACCAAGCCTAATTAACTTTGCCTTTCACTCGCCAATCTGATCGGTCACAGTGAGAGTTTAATGCAGCAGTACTGGAAACCAATATAAACAAACAGGTCTTAATTCAGCTGAAATTAATTGCTCCAAATCAACACAGCACCACAGAGAGAGAGAGAGAGAGAGAGAGAGAGAGAGAGAGAGAGAGAGAGAGAGCATGAAAGTCACTTAAGAAGTGCTGCTGGAGGTCAGCAAAATGTGGATGAGCCAAATTAAACTGAGAGGGCATTTCCCCCAGCACATTCTACTTTGATTTTGTTCATTAAGTGCAAATATTAGGGTTCCCAAATGTGAGAAGCTGTATAGAAAAAGGCACAGTATACTTTGCAGATTAATGAAAGCACTACTGCTGTAAAAACTCACAAACATAAACAGATACAAGGTTTTTAAAATGTAGGTTAAGCTATGTGGTGAGCTGCAAAACAGAGTACTTCTCATTTCATTTTGATGCTACGGGACAGTGCAGAATACAGAGAAAAAAATAACAATGGCCAGGCAGAAATGAACAGCTTGTCCACTGAAAAAACTGTGGCCTGCAACACTCCATTCATTACATTAATTGTGGTTTGAGCACGCTGGAAAATAATAGCTTGGTTTGTGGCTCTTTGAGTGGCAGAGGACAAATTGAAGTAAATGGAGTTCCAATTGTGCAGAGACAAATACCTCGTCTCAACCATGGAAATGTGTTTACAGAATGGGAGAGATCTTATAACTAGAACATATGCTGGAGTAGGAAAGCCCAGCCACCCACTCTGCATCTTCATCATCACCCTAATGCCCACAACTCCGGAAACCCTAGAGAAATCAACCCCAGAATCCAAGCCAGTTTGTTGAAAACTGATCCAGATTTACAGTGAGGCAGAAATGGAATGCCGCTGGTTTGGGGGAAAAACATAGTTGGAATGTAATTTGTTATTAGCCACATGGGTCATTAACGGTAGCGACACTGGGCTCATACAAAAAAGACCTAAGACCTAGAAATGCTATAAACTGCATCATTAGAACTTCTGCAAAAATCTTTTGGGTCCCACTTTCTGGTCTTTTTCCAATAAACCCATTAAGGTAAAGAACTGAACTGAACTACTGCCACCAATTTACATTCTAGCTATGCAGAAAGTTCCCTAGAGAACATGCAGGCAAACATCAGCTCCTATAAGGCCTTGATTACACAACTTTCACATCTACAGACTAGAGCCAACGAACACAGACTGGACTGAATATCAGTATTAACAATCAGGGTAAAACTAACATAGTGAAACCTGGCTTAAGGAAAAACACATAACACGACTGATCTCAAATGGACCTGACATTATTTGCACCATTAAGTGAAATGTAAACTGGTTTAGATTACTTTTAATGTTAAAAAACCATTTATATGTGCATTTAAAAATGTCAAACTGACCGTAGACTTCTAGACTGGGTCTGTTATTCTCAGAATGCTGTGATGTGACATTAAGGTGCAAGGTATTCTATACATGGATGGTCTGTTATTTAAGGCCTTGGGGTGACACAAATGGGAGGACATTTTTACTCTCTCATTCTAGCACAGTATTAACCAAGCTTCTGTGTATCACAGTCCAATCAGCATTAGGTTTTGTTCCATACAGTCCCGCCTCTTTTTGGGTGATCAAGATGGTGGAATATCACCAGTGACTCCTCTCATAGACTCTCATGTACTTTCCTCATACACAATGCAAGGCGTGCTTCAAATGGCCCCCTACTCTAATACCTACAGTGTTCATTATGTAGTGAATTATATAGTGAATAGGGCACTGAATCATTTTGGTCACAACCCTTCACAGATAACCAGAGCCTTGTAGAGAGAGCAGTTAGCGATCTGGTCAGTATCACTACCATTTACTTTAATGCTATTAATTTAATAATATTTAATACTCCCTATTCTGAATATCCTGCCCATAAAATAAAATGTTATCTGAAGACTCAAGAGTAAAAAGTATATACCATTTTGAGCAATGATAAAGGATGCTACTGGATGCAAAAAACTACAAATAATCAGCTCAAATGACAACAGACTTCTTTTAAAAGAGTGCTTCCCCAAAAGTTAGATTCCATTTGAAATAAATGCTACGTTTGACACTGGCATTTTTTCCTAATACAATGAACATATCAGGTATGGAATAAATATCCTCATACTATGTGGGGACATTTACAATACAAAGATATTACATAATTTATATAATTTATAATTTTAAAGAGGGACACAATCTTGGGTTTGTGTGAATTAAGCCTATGGCTAACAGCATACATCCTGTTCATTAAACATGTAGAGCACAGAAAAGTAGGGCCCAGACTGTCCTTTTAACAAAATATCTGTCAATAAAGCAAGCTTATTTCAGAGGTCACAGATGATTTAGATGGTTTCTGTTGATAAAGCCAGTGGTTCACCAGTGTCAAACACGAGCAGATCTCCAACACTTTGCATAAAGGTTACAGGGCATATGCAAATGGTTTGCAACTGCCAAGCTGCAGAAGGTGAGGTGGCTGGGTCCTGATATAGAACGCAGGCTCATGACCCACAGCCCAGAAACTACATCATGAAGCCCACAGTTCATGGCACTAGTTTCAGTCAGAGTCTGGTTTATGAAGCACAGGTCAACAGGACTCCAAACCAGAACACATATAAAAACTGGAAACTATTTTACAAGAAAAATTGAAACTGAAATCAGTCTAAATAAATATACATTGAAATTCTACCCATCAGATGAGCCACCATTCATTGTTACCAGCACCAAAAGTAAAAACAAAATGTATAAATCAATTAGTTAGTTTACATTTACTCTAAACAACTTCCCATTCACTTCAGAAATGTTCACAAATATATAAAACATTCATAAAGCTTCAGAAAATGTTAAATGGCATTTATGCTGCCATGTACAAGCTACCTCTTTTGCACAGTAAGATACTTGTAAGTACTGGTAAGTACTGTGTTGTAAGTTCTGAGTTTTATTTTGTTTCAGAGCCATACATAATTAAACATCCTTCATTTGAAACACCAGACTTCCATATTTCCACAGATTCAAATAAATAAATAAATAATACCTGGTAAATCATGACACACACACAAATCTATTTATTTACTCTTGGTTAATTTATAAACTTATGTACAAAACAAACTGCTGTACTAATGGCTCCAATTCAACTGACCATGCTATAAACTATCCTGTCAAGGACTACCTAATGACTTTGTTTACGAGGGACACATATGCTGACCTTTTCCAGTCGTTCAACATGGCTGATCAATTCAATATTGTTCTATGAAAATAGGGCTATTAAAATTTCAGACTAAATTTACAGCTCTGGAGCTAATACAGCAAGATTATTTCATACACGTCTGCGACCATAATGCAATTCTCATGAAATGGGCCCCAAGGCCATTCAGGTTTTATAGATGCAGAGGAGGAACATTAATTAAAAACAATAATCTTTTAATTCCATTCATTATTTCAGAACGACACGTGATTGTGTCGTTTGATATGAGGCATTTAGACTTGGTTCATGCCTCAGGTGCATGTCATGAAATGCCCACAGGCAATGGCCAAAAAAATCATGGCAAAAGGGCATGGATTTGTGGGAGAATAAAACTCTGTCTTACAAACTGTGAGGCAAATCTGCAGAAAATGTAGATAATTATATTTTTTGGTCTAATATGAATGACTCTGTTAGCCTGACTTCTATATTAGCATGCATTATTCCCCAAATAAATGGAAATAATATGAATGTAGCAACTGAAATCAAATGGTGGCACATTTAGGCACAGCAGCTATATATTTTGTACATTACTCTAGCACACAGCTAGTTAATAGGAGGTGGAGTGGGACAACTACATTATCTACAGTAGTGATTAGATTGACGGTAACATCAACCATATTTAGTCAGTAATTAATAGTGTTTGTTACTTCAAGTTTATCCACAGTTTGTCAGACCCCATGTGCAAAGAACAGATGCTTTGCACCAGAGTTAACCAACCACTTAATACTCATCTACAGGAATGGGACACTTCTAAGTCATTTATAGTGAATTTAACTGTGCATCCACTACAAAGAGAGACATTCAGCACAAACATTACTTGTAAAATCTTCACAAAAAGGCATAAAATAAAACAGGATGCTCTAGACCCAGATAGCAGACATATTTTGGCCTAATCTGTGCCACTTTAGGCATTTATAGTGCAGTTACAGAACTGGCAAGTGTTGTGGGGGCTTGATGTCGGCCAACTGTTATGAGTCAAGTCTGACTTGTGTTATGGCAAGTGTTGTGTAAGTCAGATTTGTTCCACAACACACCTGAGATCTGCCCTATATATAAGGTGGACCTGTGGCTGTGTTGAGGCAGCCAGACTTAGAGTCAACGCTATAATTCAAGCCCAAAGGTGGGACATAATAGAACTGCAGATGTGAGTCATGTCTGGGGCAAACGTTCATTGATATCTGGGGAGCAGTTTAATATTAGCATAAGGTCACATATAGCAAAAAAGGGTACAAAAACCACAAGCAGGCCTCCAGTATTGGGTGTGAAGCTGTGGAAATGTATTATCTAAAAGGATTGAGCTCTATCCAACACCTCTTGGATTAGTGGGAGTGGTGTTTGTGATCCAGGACTAAGTCATCCACCATCAGTACCATGTTTTCAAAAAAAACATCCCAACATCTAGTGTACCAGAACACTAGATGCTGTTTAATGCAACATGGTCGGGACACATTTCTTATTAATGGCCTACATTTTAGAGAAATGTTGGAGGAACAGGTGTACACAAACCTTTAGCCATAATATATTTTATCCTGCCACAATAGCAATTGGCCAACCAAATTTGCAATACACCAGTATACTAGACTGTACTTGGTTAGCATCCAAATAGGGCCCTTGGTTTTAACAAGACAAGATGTACATATGTTAGGAAGCTTTCCAACATATGTACATATTGCCTTGAGTGGAACCAAGGGCTGCATATTCTTGCCAGTGTAAGGAGGTCTAACAGCATCAAACAAGTCTTGATGTGGTTACAATATGCTCTTGGAGTGTGTCTGATATTAATTCTGTTTACTAAGGCTGGAGCTAATCATGAAAAATGCACATTGGACCACCTACTAACAGCTCTGTTCTCATGGGCTGTAGGGCTTTAACCGCACAGTGAATTAACACAACTATAAAAAGCTCAAGACAAAAGAGTAAATGCAAGTTCAGTAACAAAGAGACAGCTACAGTTATAAATGCATTTATTCTGTGCTATAAATTTAGTCTGTCCCCAAAAATAGAATCTAAGAAACGATAACACAGAAATTCTTAGTGCCACAAATCATTAGGCAAATTCTGAAAGGTTGTTCAGGGAAGTAAAAATAATGTTTTGTGTTGGTAAATATTGTTTCAGCACATCTTCAAGGCCCTAGTATCTGTCTACCCACCGGCAAAGCCAACAGTAAAGAAAGTGATCAAAGCCATATTTGAGACACTACAACCTATTACTGCCCAAGTTCATGAGGTGAGAAAAGCTCATTAAACCTCTTTTTCTGTATAAAGAATATATAACAAGTCACACTTCCAGTATCTATTCCCACTTTAAAAGAGTAAAAGCTAATGGAATTATTCATAACACGATCAAAACTATTTGGCTATTTCTTTGAACCACCAGTTTGTAATACAATTGAAGTGATAACCTAAAAATAACAAGAAATTAGCCTAGGTTAGAAGATTAAGACAAACGCTGCCTAACATGCAAGAAGTGGGGGAAACATTACAAAGCAAAATTATTAAGCTACATCACACTGATGAGCTGTAAACCCAGTCTTGACAGCTGTGTTTTTTGTCAGCACCTATAGGGGTCTCACTGGATGGCATCATCTCTTTTTGGCCCTCATAGCTATTAAGATCCCGGGCTGAAGATATGGCTATGTTTATGTTTTATATTTTCCCCCTCAACTAGATGCACTACACCTCTTTTTTTTCCTTGGGACACTCAAGAAGCAGCACGCATGCAGGTTTTTTTAACACATCAAAGCTGTTGACTCGCCAAAGCCATTTCTTCACGCCTCTAATGCTCTTTGCTTCAGAGAGCAGTGGCTTGGCCCTTGATCGAGTTACGAAAGGCGGCTTTGCGATGCGTCTGGAAACCAAAGGCGAGCGGCTGCTTCCCGCTGGGCTCTGGGCTCCACGGCCTCGGAAAGCCGCCTTGGAGGATTGGCACGGATGGATCCATGCAATGGGGGGAAGCTCGCCAGCAGAGAAAGCCTCCACTAATAAGGGGAAAGCTCTCAGTGAAGAGCAGAGACAAGGAAAACTGCTCACATGTCACTGGCTCTTTCTAATCCAATCGCACCCTAAATGAAAACCTTCCAGTTCTGACCACAGAAGAACAGCAAAGGTGCACTCCCACATCATGCACCTATCTTATACCTGGGATTACTCTCTGTTTTTTTTTAGATCATGGCACTGCCTTCCAGGCAAGGTGCTAAATCCTTGCTACAAATTGAACCGTAATGAGTGTGACCACAGAAATAAAAGGAAATTCTGCCAGGGATCCATAAACAGCTTGCCAGACTCCCAACAGTGCAAATCCAAGGGTGAAGAAGCATTCATATTGTCGCTATCCTTAAAAAATTGCAACGGGCAGAAAAAAAAAGAAAAGAAAAGGAATATGTATATATATATATATATATATATATATATATATATATATATATATATATATATATATATAATCAGATAAACACATATAGATATCAGAGAAACACATAAATATAGATATACATTGTGTACTCATGTCATTGATTTTACACAGTTTGTATTGTTTTAAATTATGAAAAGCTTGACACATTTTACAAAGCTTGACTGAAACAAAACATCATGTCATACTCAAAGCAAATAGCTTGTGTAAAAAGTATGAGTGGAATGGATTGTATGATCATATATATGTGCTTACACAGCATAACGGAATATTAAGTGCATTTCTTAAATAAGCTGACCAAACAGCCCAGATGTCTTTAAAAGGTGCTCCTTTGCAGAGAGAATATGTTGCAGTAATCTGACTTTTATTGTTTTCACATCTCTACATTATGACTGGTTATCAACCCAGCATACAGTCAAGTGGTTACCAGGGAGACAAGAGACCCAAAGAGGAGAGAAGTGGCCTCAGGTATGTGCTCTAAAGCCTTATTGTCAGAAAGCTAACAGATTGTTCTCCAGGATTCTCTCTGACAGTCAGAGAAGGATGTAACTGTTACAGAACCTGGACCTCTGTTTCAGCTCTACTGTGTCCGGATACTTATGGACTCCATACTCAAGCAAAAAATATTGAGAGCTTGCACTATCTTTGTATGACCTTAGTATAATCTTCTACAAATGTATTCACGTCGGCCATTAATCTAATCAGCACTGCACAAAACACCTTTCAAAGTAAAAGTCCTGGCAGAAAATAAGTCATCTAATTTTATACTTGTCTCCAGGAATGCTGGCCTGTTTTAGATAATTATGGCCTGTGTTCAGCTCATATTCTCCCCCTCATTGTTTTATCTGCAGTACAAGTGCTGTTTAGATCAACACATCTATTAATTTGCACAAATAATTAGAGGTCCAATAAAGTTTTGGAAATCCTTTAGGTTTGAATGTGTCTTTGTGATTAGCACTGAAAATTATATTCTTGGTCACAGTCCTGTAATAGAGACATTATTGGGTGTTGTAACTCCTCTTGATCTGCAACAGGAACAAAGATTATAAGTCACTTGTCTAATTTTGCTTGTTTAACACAGAACACTGGGATGATATACTTTATTTAATCTGTTCAACAGAGAACAGTTTTTTTCATGACTTCATTCAACAGCTGAATCTTTCACATATCACTCTGATGTCTGATTGAGCCCCACTTGAACTTGAACTGCTTTTTGAGATGCTAACAGGGTATTCCTACTTAGAGGATTCAGACTGCACAGGAAGGTTTCTCCTTATTGTACATTGAGGATTAAATGTGCTGTGTGTGCCTGTGTGATGAAAGGCAGGTCATGTGTGTTCTTGCTGAGGCTGTAGTATGTTACTGTTTCATCAGCAGAGCCCCAGTCTTTGGCTGAAGGAAAGAAATGACATGTGTATGTGCTGCTGTCATCAGCAACCCTCCATCACGTCTCCCAGCAAGGTCATTTAAAACATGACGGCAGCACATCACGTGCTATGTTATCGTCCTGAGGAGAAAGAATGACTTCTAGAGTCTGGCACAAAGCTCCGGTATTAACCAGCAATTAAGGAGACTCCCAAAACCAAATGTTTTTTGCGCTGCCACAATCAACAGGGGTGTTGAAAGCATATGATCTTGACAGTTTAATTCTTTGTTTACAATCCAGCTACTGCATTGATGCAGAAGCAGCTAACCTTTGATATGTGCTGTCATCAGAACATAATCAGAATCAATTTGGAGAAAATTCATTGGGATCGCATCTCAGAGCCCATCAAAACTTCATTAATTTTGCTTTGAGAGCACAGTCATTAATGGCTTACCGTCAACGTGAGCCCAATGCCAAACATGTGAAAGAAACAGGAAGTGAGAAAAAAGGGGAAAGTGGTGAGTCAGGAGGACCACTCTGTGTTTCGCCAGCAGATGGAGGACATGGACGCTACCTTTGCAGTCTTTCACACGGTCACAACGGTACAGTCTTGTTTCAGATGTGACCAAAGTAAAGCTGTGCAAATTCTTTGGGAATGAAAGCAATATACCGAATGATTTATTATCCAGAGTGTAGAGAAGCCTCATGCTGAATGGGAAAAGATGTAATAACTGCTCTACAGTTCCAAAATCTTCATACATGTTTACTCAGATGTAAATGACATGAATATGTTTAGCACATATTGGAAAAGTCCAGGGATTTGACAAGACAAAATGGTCTTACAGGCATAATACATTAACACATTTAGCGTGAGTCATAGAAACCACTCTCCGCCACTTGACACATCCTCCTCAATGGTACGCAAGAGAGGCACTTTCCACCACTGTACCAATCTACATCTCATCCATACTGACTTTTCCCCCATTGTTTCTTTCCATTCTTCTTCCTCCTGGAAACTTTTATTGCTCAAGTGACTGACATATTGCTTTGATTTTAAATATTCTGTTCAAATCTCCATAAATGAATAGCAAATGAGCACTGCTGGGAATAAATTAGCCGGCTGTTAATTAGGCATTAAGCCATCTTTTGAATAGCACATCTTAGGGGAGAAGAGTGCCCAATGAACGTGGGGGCTAAGGGTCTCATGCTCCGAAAAAGACAAGAAAAAAAATAGCTGCCCCTCTCTCCTCTCTGATCATCCCACCTTACTGAGCTGTGGCTCAGGGGCTGTTATCTGCCGTTAGAGCCACTGCAACTCAGGGCTATCTCTGCAGTGCATTCCCGCTTCCAGCAGCAGAACGGAGTGAGGGAAACTTAAGTGGAGCTCTGCTTGCCTAACAGGGCAGCTCTTGAGCGCTCCTCTCTGAAAACACACTCTCAATTTTCTGAAATTGCATTTACAGTTCACAGTGAAGGATGCTTCCCTTGCTGCCACCAAAAACAGAGGATTATTAACAGTGAAGCAGCTCCGGAGGAGCCTTATTATGTGTGGACTGCCTGTTTTATCTTTCTACAGAGAGAGATAATGGAGAATGGAATTTTTTGTGATGCTGTATGTGGTACGTTAATACCTTGAAATCAAAGCTTTCAATTATATCTTAAAATAATTAGCTAGATACACCACATAATTTAACTGCATATTGTATGTCCACACACAAGACACAATCCTTAAATCCAGTAAGGTAGGAGTAATGCCATAGAAGAACCACTCTTATTCCTTTAAAACAATTTTCTGTAATGTGTGTGACAGTGGGGACAAAACAATTGTCTTAGCAAAGAACCATTTTGGAAACATTATTTGTAAAAGATTAGTCTCAGCCACAGATTGTTAGGGCGCTGTCAATTGCATTCTGATTGGTGCTCTGTACATCCACATATAGGCACTTCTATGTATCATATTGTTCTGATTCTGCTACTCGTTCTATATGAGAGACTGCCTCCAGGCGTCATGGCAAAATAGCAGACTTGTGACTGGTCCTTTTGCGTGTCTGTCAAATTTCTTTTCCTGCAGTAGTAGGCACTTCTTGGTCATATTAATTGGTGAAAGGTTCCAGACTCTCCTTAGACAGTCTGGCAATGTGAGACTAGTAAACGAGTAACAAAAGTGAATCTGAAATGTGGGCTCACATTTGGGGTTTAGTTTAAAGAGAGAAATATCTATTTTAATAGCAGCCTTAAGTAACACTGAAAAAACAGGACACTAGGCACACAGTGCGGCGGTCTCCTCGAGACTACATATTTGGTACATTTAATGAGGAAACATGCTGGTAGCATATATTTTTAAAATATATATATATTTTTTTTTTTTTGGTTTGTTATGACACTGTGCTATTTAAATACATTTTTAAAACAAATATGGACATTTGCTCACATTAAATCACTTGAAACTGTTATGTTTCATTTTTCAACTGTCATTTTTCTTGTACAAAAACATACCTGTACAAAACAAAGGTATTTTTCTGACAATGTGAAGACAAACATGTGTGTGTATTTTTAGCAACACTTACATTGTACTATGAGTTCTACCACCGCTTCTCGAGGCTTGACGTTGAAGCCATTGTACTGGCTGGTCTGGCAGCGGTAGGAACCGGTCATCTCTCTGGACACATTGACGATCCTCAGGATCCCATCATAGCTCTCTGTCTGCATGTTCCCATCCGGCATCGGCACCTCCTTATCAGCTCGGGACCACAAGATGATGGGTTTAGGCTTTCCTGAAACAAGGCACTCCAGCTCCACCGTCTCGCCCTCCCGCACCACCAGTGGGGACTTGCCCCGGGGCACGGTCAGGTTGGGGGGAACTAAGAAAGAGAAAAACAGAGGAGGGACTGATATGGGGCTCTAGAAAGCCAACAGACGGGGTCGCTTAGAATGGTCAACAGCGGCAGTGTGGTGTATTGCTGTGAATATGTGCTGGTTAAAGACCAACAGAGATGAGTGGTTATACACGGAAAAGCAGATGACTGAAATTAGCCATGTACCTTAACAGTGAAATGGTTAATTAATGTAAGAGCATGAAACAGTATGTGGACCATTGAGAGCCAAATAATGAACCTCCAACAAGAAAAAACCTCAGAAACAAAGATTCTGGACACAATTCTGTCTTCAACAGGGATGGTACTCCACTACGGCAACTCACAAAGCTCTGTCTGAACACATGTATCCAGGCATACAATCTAATTATGGATTCTGGCTACAGACATTCAGTTTAAACACAGCTTGTAAAATCTCCATAGTAAAGCACTGTTAACAGATTGGGGTGCTCTGAAGCAACAGTTGAAGGCTGCAAGGTCACCTTGCCCAATGCCAAGTTTTAGCTAGAGATGTATAAAGCACACCAGCACTGGACCTGCATTCTATGGAGTGATGGATCAGCACTGAACATCTGATACTATATTCCACTGTCCTCAAATCCTCACAGGAATATTGCACCACATAGTGTTTAAAGTGTAAAAACACACGTGATATCAAGAGAAATGTTGTGTGATTTGTTAAACGCCATTTTACATTCACAGAAATATTGAATTTACCTGCCTTTCTATATTAATACAAACCCATCTTATCAACTCGCATAGGTATCTACCAGGTCATCCAACATAATTTCAATGTTAAAGAATGAATCTTTCCAACCAATCACAAGCAATATCCCACAACATTCAAAGTGAACTGAAGCAGCTCCAAATTTAATGAAAGGCCTAAGCGAAGCTATAGAGCAATGTTATGTTTTAATTCAATCATATTAAACAGTTCACTCTGAAATGCAGCCTAATAAATGGAGACACAGCCATTCTTTTCTCCATTTTCCACTGAATATAAACACTGGGTTTGAACAGTACAGTGTTCTTTAATGACAGAAGCCATTTCACCTTATTAGCACTGTCCTACCCAAGCTGTAATGAATAGCTTCTACAGGACTGGAGACTGTTGGGACCTAAATGCACTAGGCCATTAAGCACTGACCACCTTTCCTACCAAAAGCCTGTAAATGCACCAGATCATGCTGCAATTAGGGTTGTTTGGGCTAGCGGCAGCTCTCGCTGGTGCACACTAATGAAATCCTGCTCTTTGGCAGCTATTATTGGATCCCTGAAGGTGCCAGCATCGCTGGAGAGCAGGATTCTAGGGTCAGCACAGTGACAGTTTTCGTCTTCTGGTCAGCACACTAGCCCTAGGCCACTGAATGCCACATGTATTCTGCATGGTTACTTACTACTTAACTGGGTTCAATTTTAAGCCGGTTTCAGCATCTGAAACATCAAGGAGACTTCACCTTCATCCGTTAAAGTAGGATACTACTTATTTAGATGACTCATTAATAATCTGAAACTACGAAGATCAGATCAGTGTCACGATTTTTCCATAAATCCTGGACAGCTTCAAACATAATGACACAAAAATGACAAAAGAGTTAACAATTCCTTGGATTGTACTGGCAGTCTTAATGCAACACTAAACAATGTGAGGTGCTTGCAGCTGTAAGCAGTTTACAAGATAGGAATTGCTCAATATCATAAAAACGTCAGTTAGTTTTCCGTCTCCCTGCCAAGGCAAGCCAAGAGATTTGGAGCCAGACCAGCCATCAAAAAGCCGTGACAAGACAAATAAATAAATAAAACTGACATGGATCTTTTGAAACAAGTGGAATGACATCACATTGCCATAGCAACACATCAGGCTGTCAGTGTCTGTCTGCGTAAGTCTCTCCATCTCCCTCTCTTTGTATGAGCGCGTCCCTGCTCTATAAGCTTGACAATGTGTCTTTGTGAGCATTTGCGATAATGTGTTTTCAGCGCGAGTATTCATGTAGTAGTTTTGCGTATATGTGAGTGTGAATGTCTTGATGAAAGTGACAGTATAGAAGGATGCTCCTCTCTCTTTCTCTCACTCTCTCTCTCTCTCTTGTAGTTATATACACTGAAGAGAAACAAAACCTGTTGCCTGTGAAAAAGCCAGCCAAGGGGGTGGGGATTGGTGGCAATAGACCTGTGCAGAAGATTAGATGCCAGTAAATAAAATGCACCAACCAGGTCATCCATTCTTACTGCTGCTGTTCCCATTTTTTTTTTGATCCAACATCCTATGCATTCAAGTAAGTACAGGAAATGAGGAGAGGTAAGAAAAATAGGCTCTATACCTGCCTGCAAGCAAAACAGCAAGCAGGAATCCTGGCAAAGAGAGCAACTGAAGGTTAGCCTTAAAGGAAGATATAGATGTAGAGGAAAATTCATAACTCTCATATTCCTATCACGCTTCTTCTAATGTACTTCCTTCAGATTTTTGTGAACTCAGCAAAGCCAGAAGTGCTTGTTTACTTTTCACTCGCTTGGAAGAGACTGAGGTGTTTTGATGGTATCCTGCGGCCAGCTGAATACATCTCTGTGATGAGTGCAATGGCATTTTCCATATTTTTCTCTCCAGACTCCAGATTCTGTCCAGACTCAAACTTCAAATTTAGATTCTATGTCCTTCTATGCTCCCAAAAAAGGTACTAAACGACCAGGGGTTTCATTTTGCACTGTTATTGTGGCCCCAGATTGATGTCACTGTTATTATTATTATTATTATTATTATTATTATTATAACTAGCATAATGACACTTAACTGGTGATACTTTAAATTTCTATCAGTTGTTTGATCAGAGGAGGACGGATCCCCTTTGTGAGCCTTGGTTCCTCCCAAGGTTTCTTCCTCCAGTCTCGAGGGAGTTTTTCCTTGCTGCTGTCGCCTTCGGCTTGCTTGCACTGGACTTTGATTCAAATGATACTGATACTAATTATGTAAAGCTTATTTGTGACCACATCAGTTGTAAAAAGTGCTATACAAATACATTTTGATTGAAAATTGACTGATTCATGAAAAAATGTGCACAATTGGACGACATGACCACTGTTGAACCTGTGGTAAAGAACTATTTAATTAGAAATATTTAATTAAAATTTATAATTTTCCCCCTGACAATTCTGCTGTTCACCACCATTTCGTTTTTACACATATTATTCTTTCTGTGCAATGTAATGGATAGTTCATTCAAACCGAAAGAAACTGGAGAAGTTTCTCAAAAGAACTGCGTGATTAATGCCTATATTAATGAGGTAATTGACCTTTAAACAATTTTTTTTTTTTTTACATATTTTAAAAGAACATTGGCTATTATTTTTGCAAGGTGGCAACTGAGCCAGGCTTTGTTCAGTAATATAAATGATCATCAAACATGTCATCATCATGATCAGCAATGTGGGTTAGGTCAAGTTTGAACTTGATTTTGAGATCCTGGTTCAGGTGTGGACATAAGCTAGGGTTGTGCGTTATGATATGATTCCCTACACAATCTTACTTTATCATGAGATCCAGTGATGGTGACTCCCAATCATATTATATTGGGTTCACTGAATGCATTCTCTTGGCTGGGCTGGTGTAAGATGCAAACTTTTATTTTATTACATTTTTTTAAATGTTTATTTTTTGTAAATATTTATTTGTGAGTTCTTTAAAATGGGAAATCACCACCAGGGGAAATCAATATGGCACAAGCCTAGCTTGAACTTCTCGTTTCTCAGTTATACAGATAAACACAGACACCACGCAATTCTGGAAAAGAAGTCAGGAATGGCACTTATCTGGATTTTCTGGTAATAAACAAAAGCAAAACAGACTAAATTGATTGATCCGTCTCCCACAACATCAGGTTACAATGCATTGATCACGTGCAAACTCAAGCAAATAATTGATCCCTTACACAAAAAAAAAAAAAAAAACATATACCAACCATTTCCACTTTTCAGCATCATTGCTAGCTTGTCCAATTTTGATGTTTAACAAACATTATCTTTTCAAATTTAAACATACAGCCTAATAAACTAAATACATGCTTTAATGACTGCTTTATTTTAAAAAAAGACATCCATCCATGTCATTTCAGATGTGTTTACAAACAATTTAACATACTTCATTCACCACTACAAGGGCTCAATTGGCTCATTAACATATAATCTAAAAAAAGACAAATACTGAGCAGGGACCTCAGTGTTACTATTGCTACATTTCATAGGTCAGCAGCAGCTCAAAATGTTGTGAATTGTTTAAGGAATCAAAACAGCGAACAATAGCAGCCAACAACAGCACACAAACTCCCACACGGATCAACAACAAGAGCACTGTCTGCAGCAGTGCAGCTCAAACACAAAAAAAATGTGGATGGAAGATGACCACTGTTACAACATCCTCTGGTTAATTGGCCAGTTTGAAGAAGACAAGGGTTCATACTGCAATGCTTTTCTCAAAGAGAGCTTACTATTGCACTTCCCCACACTGCTGGCCAACACACTCAGAAACAAAGGGCACACTGGGATGGAAAATAGAGGAGTAATGATAAAAGTGCTATCATATTCAAGTAGCTGAACTCAGGATTCTTTCAGAGATATGCTACAATGGATAGTTACATTCAGCAGCTATTACAGCCAATTTTCCTCCTCAGTTACATATCTTTTCCTGCCATCGCGAAAGCAAATTATCAGAGCTCTGGACTGTTTTTTTGCAAACTACAAAATCACAACCAATAACATTCAACTTTAACTGTCCTGGAACAAGGTTCCTGAATGCCCCAGTTATCAGGAGCATAAATGGTTTTTGTTTTTTCTGGGTAGGTAAGATGACCATTTTCTGTCTAAGACCCCCATCAAAATTTGGCAGTTAGGGTGTTCCCCTCCAAATGCTATTTAGTGATAATGTGACAGAGCCAGTTTATTTTTACTTGCTTCACATACCTCCTATTAATTTTGTATATTCCAGAATTTCATAAAATTTTAGGGGCTTATTCATACTCACCTCCAAATTTCCAAAGGTCTTTAAATCAGCAGCTAAATTTTATGCCTAAAGTGATTTATGGACAAGCACTGTTAATGACTTAACACTAAATTACATCATCACCAGTACACAATTTATCAATTAAACAAATATATATATATAAAATATTATAGCCTCAATGTAACCTCAGTCCACATTTCTCACTGGGTGACAAGGACCTCTTTTTTCTGTTGAATTCCTCAGAAATAATCATGGAACTTGATGTATGTATCCTGAGTCCAAATATAATTAAACAAATGAATATTTTTGTTAGCCGTGTTACAACCATTAACAATAGCGCTGCACAAATCAGTGTAACCCACTTATATCAACAAATACATAATTTATTAAGTATACAGTGTAATGGCTTGAAGTGATTGTAAGTGCCCTACAACTCTATTATTTAGCTGGAGGGGAAGAGAGGTTGCTGAAATGACAGCTTTTATAACTTTTTCCCAATGACCAAAACAATTCTTGTACAAGAACAAGTAAAACTTTTGTTTCTCTAGATTTATTTGCATTTGTAATATTGAAGATGCAAATTCAACTTTGGATGTTTTGCTGCTGAATACACTAATATTGTGCCATTTCACTAGGGTTAGTACTGCTCCTGTGAATAAGCTGAAAAGCTGACAGTGGAGTTTAAAGGAAGTAATAGGTTAAATCTTCCATCCACACCACACCATCACTAGGCTAATCTGGCATTTGTACAAAGGCTTCCATTGTAAAGATGCCCTGGTCCAAAGAGCCAGCCATGCCATGCACTGTCAGTGCTTTCCACATATTTGAAGCAAATAGCATCTGGATATGTCAGGGAGGTTCAAACATGTTCAAGACCTTCATATGACAACGGAGCATCAGAGCAACCTCAGTAATCACCTCACTGGCCTAGCAACTACTAGAAGCCAAGAGCTATATTTAAAAAACACACACCAAAACACGCAAAAAACATCTTAAAAAAACTAAATCTCAGAAGAGATGAAACAATGGTTACATTTTAGCTTATGCCTACCTGTTGGGGACCATTTATATGTGTGGACATGCATAGAAACACTGGACATGACTCCCTGGTTTAAGGATCATTGTCACTAAAATGACCATTTATTTCATAAAGCATGAACCGTGACTACTGACATGCTGCTGGTAATAACTGAGTACTTATTGTGGAAGGTTATTCAGTGCTTATGCATGCACTGGCCTTATAGAGTGCTACCAAATTGTCCACGTAATGAGCCAGTATCTCAAATGGCCAGTATTGCACAGCAAAAGCCCTTTTTGTTCCACTTTTGTGTCAAGTCCTTTGCAAAATCTTCCCCCGTTCAGATAAATGGGAGCCCAACCCAGAGAACTTCAGCCTAATGGTTTAGATTAGGAGCCTGATGAATTCCGAAGTTGCCCTAAAGGACGGAGGGAGCGTCAGGTTGATTGAACACATACCAGGAACGCTATCTCGCCGAGTCTCGTTGTCCTCCTGGAGTCGTCCTTAGTGTGGCGCGTTTAAATGTACAGACTAATGCAAAGATTAATTGCCTAGTGGCCGATAGAAGCATCCGGCCCCAGCTTCTACAGCTTCATTAAAGCCAACGAGAGGAATGAAGATTGATTGTGTTTTACCTCGTTGCACTCGTTGCATGAAAATGGAGGCCACTCTCCATTTCTCCATTCCCTGGGTTTCGTCATCCTTTTTAATCCTTCTGCTATCGGAGGGGGAAATCTCTGCGCTTGTTTGAATACTCTTCATGAATAAACCATTAGCCGTGCAATCCCGAATGAAAAAAGAAAAGAATTGGCTCGCTAATGAGGGTGCGATGATTGAAAATATTAGTAGTGTTTTGTGTGAGGAGAAAAGGTTGAGGGAAATCATGAGAAATCTGGAAGTTAAACTATAAGCAGTGCAGGGTCAATTTCTGGTAGCATCTCTTGTCTCGCTGTATAATGACTCTTCCTTTCCCCATCTTTATATTTCTCAGCATTTGCCAGTGCTACATCCCTAGTAGAACTGCCTAAATTCGGTACTGTGCCCAAACCAAAGTGATATAAGACATCACAAAATTATATACAGTAGGAAATTTTCCTCTTTAGTTTGAAAACAGCAAGTTCTTTATTGAACTGATATATGGTGTTCTTAACTAGGCCTCTGCCTTAAAGGTCCATTATTTGGAGGCTACGCTTCATTACAGTCTTGCAAATGTCTGTGATTTTAATGTAACTGTTCATTTCCATTTACTTATTTGAGTGAGAACTGACATAAGCAAATCATAATAAGGATTTCAGGAATGCTTTACTATATATCACTGTTCATTATCCTGGGAAAGGTCTGGTATGTGGTGCTCTTAACTAAACTTTTACTATTTAACTTAGATCAGATTGTTTTTGATGCTTCATGCCAATCTTATAGATGAAGCAAACATCTGTTAATTGAGTGCATTTCCACTTCATAAACAATGCTCACTTACGAATACTGATATTCATCCATCCATCCATCCATCCATTATCTGTAACCGCTTATCCAATTTAGGGTCGCGGGGGGTCCAGAGCCTACCTGGAATCACTGATATTCATACTTTCTAAATTCACTGAAGTATTCCAGTAACACTTTAAGCATCTATTTTGGTATCTGTATGACAACTAACATAAAAGCCCACAAAACTGTTTTCTCTTTTTTTCTCAACAAATATCAGCTATCACAGCACTTTCTAATGAAACTGACTAAAGCAGCTTTTGACAACTGATGCTTATTGGAATAAGCCTTCGTACAGACAACGCGACATTGTTTATAAGGCTTAATGATATCTACATAAGCCTTTAATGAAAAAGCAGCACTCAATTAAAGTGATGCTAAAACTTTTGGAGTTAATGAGCCTTGCTGGACAGCATCTGAAACAGCCAGTATTTCACATTAAGGTCCAATTGTTCATTTTTTTTTTTTTTTAACGGTGTTACTTCAATGCAAGATACAGAGAGCATATTTTTAAAATGTGTGAGCACTCTTCATGGAGCACACAAAGATTTGCTGCTCTTGTGCAAAATGAATTTGCTCACTCAGAGTTTCACTGCTTGAGCTTTGATTTTTGCTGCTTGTGCTCAAATTTCTGCTTCCTGTGCTCAGAATTCTGCTGCTGCTCAGGCTCAGATTTTTTTTGTGCAATGTCACTGCTGTATGTTCTCAGGAAATTATAAGAGGTTAAAGATTCTGAGCAATTAAATTGTTTTTGTTATTTCATTTTCATTGGTTGAGAAGAGCATGGTGAACCCTCTGACTTCTCCAGCAAGTTTAAAGATTCAAATGCTTCAGCTTAAGAAAAGCACAAATAACAGACTTTAACTATAGAGGGATAGGAATAACAGACTTTATCTATATAGACTTACAATAGTATCAATAAAAACACAGGCAAATCGATCATTTGTCATTTCATGTAATTTTTTTTTTACTTATTTGGATAAACTAGCATTGAATAAATACAATCAACCAAAATTAAATTTTGATAAAAATAACTCAATTTCAAAAAAGAACAAGGTATATAAATGAAATATTAAAGGATGAAAATATTTTCTGTATATTGGAGATAAATCATAAAATGTAGTTAATGATTTACCAAAAAACAACAATGATGTAAGAAAATTAAATGATATCACTCAAATTCATGTGCATTTTTATTGATACTAAATTTGACTTCATGCTTTGTACTTAAATATTGGACTCTTTCACTCCTAATAATCTGAATGTGTCAATGTTGAAACAGGGAAGAGATATCAGTATGTTCACCTTGCTCTTCTCCAACAATGGAAATTTCGCTGGCTAGAATCCATAACCATTTATGATCAGATGACTCATGACAGCGTTATTTCACTGAAAATCCAAGCATAAGCACCGAGCCATTTGTGAGCACAGAAAATCTGAATGTGAGCAATGCTAATCTGAGAGAGAGCAGTGCTAATCTGAGGGAGCACATTTTCTTCAGCAGAAGAGCAGCATGACTTTCTGCTTCTTGAATAGTGCTCTCAGATTAAAAAAAATGTTCTCTCAACTTTTCTCAGCTAAAATAATGCAATACTGCTGCCCCCTTTAGCGCAGATACCTGAGCTCTTAGCCATGTTCAAATGCTGAATATTACGGGTGCAATCTCATTCTAAATATTTCCACGGCATGAAACCTTGGCAGACCTGCTGCTTAATCTCCTCTAAATGCTTTTATTAAGAACTCTAATTGGCCCTCCAGTTCCTCCCCTTCAGGAGTGCTGCAGCCAGCACAAAACGGCTTATCCTGAACCAGGGCCCAGGCTGAGAGCACACAGGCTAATGGTTATTACTGTACTGGGCACACCCCAGATAAACAGAGAGGAAAGCAAATGCTGTAGCATAGCGGTCGGCAAAATACATAAAAAAAAACAAGCAAAGGTACAAACAAACCCTAAAACTAAAAAGACCACACTATCAATAAGAACCTGACACAAGAAACCAGGCTAAAAGCAAACAATGTACTCTTTCTTCAGGAGAAAAAAAAAAAGTTTTTTCATTACCAATAAAAAAATGTTTGTCTGACCCACATAATTATTCATTCTATTATAATTAATAAATTACACTTGCAGACATCCTTTAAAAAGCTCACCTCACTTTCATCTCTGCAAATTACATATTCAAACCCCTTAGAATATGTGGTAATCAAAAGGAAATCTAATCAGTGCCTCTTTCATCAACTTGACAGAACATTGTGGGGGTCTTTATTTTTTCTTTTGTTTTTTTTTTGGTGATAGTTGCAGCATGATGAATATGTCCAAAAAGATGAGAAGGGGGGGGTGAGAAAGATGGGATGAGAGAGAGAGAGAGAGAGAGAGAGAGAGAGAGAGAGAGAGAGAGAGTCGTACTGCTTAAAAAAATAATGAGGCAACAAACACGGCAGGTGCGACTGATTCCGGTTTCACTACACAGGGGATTATCAAAGGATTATCTTCTTCCAATTATGCAGGAAGGTCAAAAATGACACTCTCACGTGTTGCAGCAAATAAAGCAGGGCAGGGAACTGAGCTTGAGCAAATGAACCTTCTCCTACTAAAAAAAAAACACGACAGAATTTTCAGAATTCTGGAGTTTTTAAATAGTTCAGAATAACACTCTCAGAAGTTAAAAGCACCTCATCTTAGAAAGAACAATCCAAGGCCTGCTGAAGAGCTAACACCCACTGATATACATACTGTCTATGTCATAAGACAACTGAAGTGAAGAGGAAAGTCAAAAAGTCAGCTGTCAAACCACACATTCACTTCTCTGTAGAAGATGGGTTTAGACTGTGTTCATGGCAGCGCTGTCTCAGACAGAAAGCACAAATAGGGAAGGCATTCAGAAAACTAAATAATTTTTTACCATAAAAAGTAGCAAACAATGTTCATAAAAGAGATTTTAATTATACACATCATCTATAACTTATTGAGAACAACTTATTGAGTCTCCCAAACGGGGACAGCCATGTCTTTGAGATGACTTTCAGAGATAAAGAGAGAAAAAATAAAAGTTAAAATAACAATATGGTTTGCCAGTTTTTGGTGATAAAAATGACTCATTGCACCTTTAAGACTGAAGTGAGACCTCTCCAAACCACTCATGAAAACAATCACCAGTCAGAGATGATGGGCCATCCTGGTCTGAGACGAGGCTGCCAAGCTGGTGGTATTCCTACAGGTTTGGTGCTCCTCAGCCTTTCCAATCGATCTGGTTCAGCTCCCTCTGGTCCGAGATGAGCAGGATGATAATGAACGGTGACAACACTGTGAGATGGAAGCTTATCGATCAACTCAATGAGTGCTGATTACAGGGGCAAGCCCTTCTCCCTGCTCACCCACTGCTTACCCCTCACTTCCATACACCCACCTGTTTAATCTACTGTAAAAACAATACAAAAAAAAAACAAAAAAAACCCAGCATTCCCTCCTTTCACCAAAACCTACATGTATAATGTACCTTTAAATACCAGTGTCCTGAAAATGCTAATATGAACTTTACTGCACATGTATGTAAATGCAAGTCTTAATAAGAATTCAGCAAAGGTCTCATTAAAATAGCTAGGACACGTTTTACTTCAGGGAACACCTAAGTGTGCTGAACTGGTACAATCCACATTTCACTGTCCTAAGAAAACCTGCAAGCTGCTCTTTACACTGTGGGGACATTTAATCATGAATGAAGCAACACATTTTCACAGCATATTCTTCAAAGGTGCATTAACAGTTTCCAAAATTTAACACTGATGATAAAGAGCCCTAACAATTCAGTGAAATATCTGAAGAGGTCTTTTTACCCCCAGAGCAATCAGATATATTTATTAATAACTTCTGAAATAACTGTGAACTTTGTATTTGAATTTGTTGCTTCTCTGTTGATAAACATGTAATGAATTAATGGTTTATTGATGGACAATTGTTTTTTACTGAATGATGTTATGAACAAAAGGTATTGTAACTGGAGGCCTTTTCTAATGAAAGTCATTTTGTGAATGCTAACATGGATGGATATCTATCTGTTTTTGGACTCCCTGCTGTCTGCACTGCCTTTAATGAGCGGTAGTACTTGACTTACACCTGAGGGGATTAATAACATTTCTCTCCAGTTCTTTAAAAAAAAAAAAAAACACAACTATTACTACTACTACTTCTACTACTACTACCACCACTACTGATTTTATTTATTTATTTACTAATTGATACTGACTATGAAGCTATAATTAAATCAATAATAATAATAACAACAATAATAATAATTCATATCAATCTATGAATTGCTTTTCTCATACTGGATCCCTTTTTATAGCCAGGTTTTAAACACATACAGATGTTATGGTGGGCAGGGGCTCAAGGGAAATAAGGGCAATGTGAGTGTGAATTAAAGTTTAATTCAATTTACAGCTAATTGTATCCATTCTCATTACGAGAGACAGTGTAATCATGTTTCAGACTAAACCAAAACTAGTGTTAAGTATTCCTCCCAAGGCAAGCCAATCAGAGATATTAACCTGAATGGCCAGAAGTCCATGCCATAACATCACTCATCACACAACCTTGGAGACTGAAGTTAATGTTCAGTAAGTACTTTACTAAGTTATTACTGCCTTTCCTCGAGAACATTACCTTTAAAGAAACTAGGCATTCTTACAACCCTGAAAGCAACCCAGAAAACCTAATTAACGGTTGAGGTGAGCGTACCATTCACCAGACATGTGAAGGTGATGAAGTAAGTGACCATGTCCAGAGTGTGTGTGAGGCTCACCAGTGGTGGAGGAGATGTTGACGTCAATGCTGATCTCTGGGATGCCCCCACCGCGAAGCGACGCTACACAGGTGTAGGTGCCAAAGTCAGTGAACTTCAGATCAATGATGTCCAGGTTGGTGGTGCCCGGGGAGATGTCAGGGTCAGTCTGGGTGATGACCATACGCTCGGAGCTGCGTAAAGCCCGACCGTTCTTTAGCCAGCTGAACAGCAGCTCCTCAGGAGGCGTGGCCTCCACCTGGCAGGAAATCTTCACCTCGCGGCCAATCTGAATGTTGTCATCGTTGTGGTATGGATCAGGAGTGATCCAGAACCGGCCTTTCTTCAGTGCTAGAACAAGGAGAGAACACCACACATCACACACCAGCAGCCAGGATGAGCTTTGGGAATATTTTGGCATATATAGATGGAGCTCTAACATTAGCATTTTATTTGTGTGCTTGGCAAGCACCATCAGGGTAATGACTCCTCGTGTTTTATAAATGGAATCTGTTTTAAAATGTGCTTCAGTGAACAGGTTTTTTAAGTTTGCTGCCAGAACATAAAGTACTTTGTTGAAAAAGGCTGTTTATTGCACATTCAAGGCTCCATTCATTCTTCTATATCATGAGAAAACATATTTAACATAATATATATTCAAATTTAAGTACTAGGTCAAACTTTTCAGCTGGTTGCAAATTTGAAAACAAGTCTTCCAAAATAAAGAAGCTGTGATAAAGGCAAAATAACATGCAGGAATATTTTTCCACACCTTCAAAACATATTGAATGTTGGTTGCATCAGTCTGGAGTGACGAGTCCATTGAGAACAGCAGCTTCTTTGTTTGATTTGCAGCTTGTTTCAAATCAGATACTACTATATTTGACTTGATTTTCTGCCTTTTCTCAAAGAAGAATAAGAGAAGGTAGTGTGTTTAAGATTGTAAAGGAGTTGGTGGAGGAGGCAGGGATTGAAATATGGTGGGGTCAAAAAAAAAACCTCCTAATGAAGATTGAACCCCCGCAAAAAGACGGCAAAAGCAATAGTTTTTTTTTGTTGGGGGGGGGGGGGTGGCATTTATATACACGTCTTACCTATAATGTTAAATATTACAATAAATGTACAATATCTGTGTCCGGAATACTATTGAAATATAATCTCAAACACCCCTACATTGGACCATACCATTCCTTGTTAATATCATTGGTCACGTGCATTGCATCCTCATTACAGTAGAACCTGCATTGTGTAAGTAGCTATTCAGCTTTTAAAAACACTTTATTGCCTTCAGTAACTCATTCACATGAACATGTTACATTGTTCAATTTTACTGTGTGTGGCGACACACAGGTTTCAGGCTGAAGATGTGTTGTTTAGGCTCTTTGAATACAACATCATCAGCTATTAATGCTGAACTGAACATTCAAATACGAAACCATATTTATTTATGTGGACTTTTTGTATTTTCTGCTCAACATAAGCAGCAATGTATAAAACTCATCAAGAACTTAACATCTAATATGAATTTAGGGAACTCAAAGTCTGTTTTGACCTAGAATCTGTTTTATGCACAAATTACTATGCATCTAATCTCTTCAGAAACAAATTGTGAAAGAAATATATTTAGAATGAAACATTAAACAAAGAGAGGTCTCTAACTTTTGTACAGTATTGCATGTCAATAAACAACAAATTGTCTCTGCAGGGAAATCATTTCTATTATTTATAAATAAACTTCAAGAGCCAGAATATTCATTCAGTCAACTCATCAGTGATAATAAATAAACTCAGGATGAGTCTGGTAGCTGTGTGCTTGTTTTTCAATCACTCCAATCTAGATTCATTTTGTAGGTGGCTTGTTTATACAGTTCAGATGATGGAGTTGTGTTTTATCTTGTACGCAAAAGAACAGTCAGAGGCAGGAATCTTTTTTACCTAGTCTCCAGGGACATTATCAGGTTGAAACAAGGAGCTTGAAATAAAGGTACCCTTTCGGATTCAAATACAGGAAATTGAAAAAGCAAAACGTAGGAGAGAAACTGGCAGGACTAAAATGAATGACATTTCATCAAACATGATATGAGCTCCCCGTCGCTTTGTTTTAAATCAATACCACTCTGCCATGGATCTCACGTCTAAGGCATGTTGGAATAACGTCGACATGTTTCCACAGAAGGCTTCAATTTGTATGAGTAATTCATTTTCACCTGTGTCTCCGGATACAAAACGGTGTCAATGAACTGTAATACCACCGACGACAATGACCTTTTTCAAATCAAATAAGAGAAATCTGAGATTTCTGGCACTTAATCATGTGTTAGTGGCTGTACCACAGAGAGTTATCACTGAGGCACTGAGGCTACAGAATTTAATTTAGTTCAAAGGAACAATAAATACACGGCAACAATAAGGGAATCAATATCAGCAACAGCAATCATATTTCACAGACCCAACCAGCATTACACCTTCCTCATAATTGTAGCACTGTGAACAGGTACGAGGAAAAAGGGGGGGGGGGGGGTGGAGGGTGGGAGACAGAGCTTAGTGTCTTTTCTATGTGTTTCCTGCAGTTGTAATGGATTTGAGAGAATCACATAGGAATTTGTATCCAATTATCTTACATTCTGTAGTGACAATGCATTGCGTCACTAACCTTTGGGGCTTAACCACTTAACTGAGGGTATGGTTTCTTCAGAACTATTAAATGAGAAATGTGCTTCTAAATTGTGTTTCCAGACACCAATATTTTTTTGCTTT
Source organism: Hoplias malabaricus (assembly GCF_029633855.1). Classification (NCBI taxonomy): domain Eukaryota; kingdom Metazoa; phylum Chordata; class Actinopteri; order Characiformes; family Erythrinidae; genus Hoplias; species Hoplias malabaricus. Next base: position 16,468,327 of record NC_089806.1, on the reverse strand, counting down.
CTCCTCTCTCTCTCTCTCTCTCTCTCTCTCTCTCTCTCTCTGTCTGAGATTTTAAACAACTTTCCAAACTAAGGTTTTCCCAAAGCTCCAAGTGTCCATTTAGGAATAAAAATGTTAGATGACCTTTTCAAACCCAAGTACAAAGAATCCAGATCTATCTCACGAGAGGTTCTGAAGCTACAACCCAATAGGGAAAATATAGTGAACTTTTCATCTCCACAATTCTTTAAAACCCTCTCTCTGCAGACCCCCCTGTCCTGTCATAGGGCATGGATTTTACACCAGCATTAGAGGTCTTTCTGCATTGCTGCTCTCAAATACTTCAGTTCACATTTGTTGACTCAACCTCCAACAAAAAAAGACGGATGTCAGCCCTGTAATGTTTCCTCTATTTCTCACTCGCCACCTGCAAATGCATCTCACAACTGCACAGCTCTTCCTGACAACACAGTCCTAAGAAGACACACACACACACGAACAGAGAAGGCTTCCTAAAATGCAGGCTTTTATGGTCTCAGTAAAATTTGTTTTGAATTTAAGATTGTAGAAACTTTGCATTGGCAATACACCCAGTCAGGGAGCTGTAAAATAGAGTGTTCGATTACTAATGGCCAGTGAATTTATTCATTTATTTTCATTTTTACAGCGATGTGTTGAAATGACTTATATTGTTCCAACCATTAAATCTCCCTCTCAGTCCAAGTTAGTTTCCATTTGCACAAAGCTCCCCCAGAAAGAGACGGAGCACATTGAGCACTGTCTAAAACAAACTGGGCTTTCCTGCATTACCTTACCACATCATAGTATCTTATGGCATACTGTCTGATGTAAATTCATTCATTCATTATCTGTAACCGCTTATCCTGTTCAGGGGGGCGGTGGGTGCAAGGCAGGAGCACACCCTGGAGGGGGCGCCAGTCCTTCACAGGGCAACACACACTCACACATTCACACCGCACATTTTTTATTCGAGGAATGAAACCAGAGCACCCGGAGGAAACCCACATGGACACTGGCAGAACACACCAAACTCCTCACAGACACAGGTCCCTGGAGCTGTGTGACTGCAACACTACCTGCTGCGCCACTATGTTGCCCTTGATGTAAATTCATCAGATTCAAATTCATACATATGCTGCATACAATTTTTGCACCCCCTACTCTAACTCCTTCCCATGACCCTGAGCTGTTCTAATGTCCATCCTTGATGTCAACAAAAATTGCGGGTGAAATAGGTCACCAGCGTGCTGTTCTTGAACTTGTTTCTGTGATACAAACAGAGCACAGAGTTACTAACGATGTGCCCTCTGATGTCAATACCTCAGTTTTGTGAAGTGTCTGAACTGTGAGCGAACAGTGAAAGCATTGTGGGGCCAGCGGTGGCCAGCATCAAAGGGAGGGGGAGATCAAAGTGGGCATTGTTGGTCCAGACCGAAGGGCAGATTTGCAGGATGAGAAACCAGCAGAGAAGGGACCATACCACCTCTTGCCCTCGCAAACAGGAAATGTCCGGGCTGATTAAACTTATATGAACACATGGGGGAGAAAAAAAAACAGCACTTTGCCATTTGGTACATTCAAATGTGCTCGCTGCCAAGATGTTACATCATTTCCCCTGTTCATTCATATCTTATGAGAGAGCACAGCCGGGTTTAGGTGGGGGAGGCTTCACTGCAGCTGAGATTCCAGCTGCAGAAGTGGGCCGTGAACCATTCATAACAAGGGTAAGTGGTTTATTAGGTAGTAAGAAAGGCCTACAATAACAGGAATTTTAGCACCCTGTTCAAATGGCACATGGCGGTAGCCTGCTCCACAAGCAGAAGCGCTGCCTTTAAAAGCACACATTCAGAGTGTTCACCAAGGCACGAAATAAGAGTTAACATAACACAAACACATATTCTCTATGTATTATTGATGATATGGCTTCTGCTGGGTACAGCTCCCTTTTTTTTTATTGTCCCGGCTGCTCCTGTCATAGAAGCTCAGATCTGGAGAATAAACACGCCTCAGTGCTGAATGTGCACAAACTGCTTTCAAGCCCAAGAACCGCCGCCTGGAGAGAGCCACCTACGGTTCCCAATACAAAAGAGGTGATTAAATAAGAGAAAATGCGTTCTCTGGACGCATGCATATGCATTGTTTATCCGAGCTCATGTACATAATGCAGTTTATGTGGCAGACATTTAAGCACTTTGGGTCTAATGGATGGCTCTCATTATCGCAGCCCAATAGCTTGTAGCTTGTAAAAATGTGGCCTGTAGAAGTCCTGTGCAGCTTCTTTCCAGCATTCATATCATCATTCTATACGAGTCTGTATTAACATTCGAGTGTCATGCCATTTTGCCACAAGTAAGTTCCAGCGAAGCAATTCAAATA